>NC_046194.1:18977400-19280431 GCF_011004875.1 Balearica regulorum gibbericeps
TAAGGACTTCACTGCAGAACCCTTCCCTGGATTGTACAAGCTAGCAGGAATTTATAAAATGGCAACATAAGACATGGTTTATGAGAGCGATGTCTAATCACATACCTAGTATACTTAATAACACAGATAAATCAAATTCTTTCATCCATAGCATAAGGTTTGTTACTGTTCAATAAGAACGATAAGCTGTCATATAAGCAAAACAGATGTTTTTCTGTGTTTACAGTTGAAACTGCAAATATATAAACCATAAAGCACAATGCCTACCAACCACACATACAATAATGTTTTTTTTTGTTTTAAACACAAAAGCTATAACCTGAAAGTAAACGTTCCTGCTGCTGCAAGACTGAGCCCCTGGTTTCGATATCAAAAGTCAGCATCTTATAAAGAAACAGCATATATGTACCACGAGGAAGATTGAGGTGTTCAGAGCACACCAGGAGGAAGGCAGTCTGATTTCCTGAGAAGAACCCTGGGACAATTCCCTACATTCACAAATTTTCCTTGTGGATCCTCCCATGTTTAGGAGTTGCCAGTTCTGACTGAAACACCTCTCCAAACTTGGCACATTGGTTAGGTCTCTTTCTGTTGTAGAATCTTTTAGAGAGGCTCACAAGGTGGCCTTCCCTTAGTCAGGGCATTTTAAACATCCCTTTGCTCTGCAAAGAATGTTGGGAGCATAATTTTTCTTTCAAAATTCTATCTTCATGTTAATATCAGTCTTTGGGCTCAAAAACCCCCTGATGTCAGTCAACAGGTTAAAAATTATTGGCGAATACACACAGACATCCCACTCATACATTCTTGTAGTCATACAAACGTTGTTTTCATTAGAAACCACAACAAAACTTTGACCAGTTTCTGCATCAACATTGGTCTCAAACTGCATGGATAGCTAGCACACTACCCATTTTAGGAACCAATTCAATATAAGTTGTTGCTTTTGTTTTTTTTTTAATGTCATCCACACTCATTATAAGGTAATTATGCATATAAGAAGCTAATAATTTCTAGGATTATCTGTTTTAAGTTGTTAACGTACCTCATGCTAACAGGGTTTTGAAGAAACAGGAAGGTTTTGAAGGTGGAAAAGTTAATTATTTAAACAAGAAAATACCAGAGAATCTTTCAGGCATTAAATGTGAGATATCTATCTATTGAAAAAAGAGCTCTGAAATTCAATTATAAGGCACTGAAAGAAGGTCGAAGAGCTACAGACAAATCAAGTGTGCTTTTTTTCAAAACCTATTAAGAGTAGTTAATTTGAAGTTTAATTAATTTTTTTTGAAGATGGACCCTGTTGGTAACTAATTCTACATAAGCACCTTATCTTGCTTCCATAAACAATGCTAGGAAGCAATTTTTATTAAATTACACAAATAGGTTTTGTTTCATCATCTTTTCCAGTCTCAGAGACCAGTACAATGAGATCTGTACCACAGCTGCTCAACAAATGGATTATTCAGCCATATTCCGTGAGATCAAATGTGAATCAAAATGTTTTCCTGTGAATGTCCCCAGCTTTTAGCAGAAATTGTGCCCTAGATGGGCAACGTAGAAGACAACTGTGCTGTAAAACACAGTTACAGTAAAACGGGATTCAGAAACCATGAAGATACTTGACAAGCCTCAAGGATTTACATAGCATATTCAACAATCTACATACGTAAGAGTAGCTTCCGATAGCAATTGTAGAAAATATTTTAAGAATGCTTGAAATAGTTACGTGTATTATCAACTCTGGATCTGGAGGTCCAACTCTCCCTCAGCAACACATGTGCTTTAAGAAAACAGAGCTACTAAACCCAGTTTTACTTATTGCTGACAACTACCACCAGTTATTTTCTGCATGGCTTATGGCTGTCAATGGTCTGATGATGACACATTCAACGTTTTTTCCCAGCTATTTAATAATACCCTTTATACAGCTAGAAAAAGAAAAATATAAATAGTGTTCTTGACAGAGACTCTAGATAAGATACATTCTTAACAGTCCCAAACCAAATTCATGATATGGTACGTTGAAAAGGTGAGAAGCCAACAAACTTTCTAGCCTGCTGGTTTTCATATAAGGGATGAAAGGATATTCAGGAGCCACTGAGCCTGGTCTGCACCAGTTAATATTAGTTTGAATCTGACCCTTGGCAGAAATCTGGGAATGCAGAAAAAAATGTGTGAACAGGAAAAATAAGAACTAATATCCCAGTATTCTCCGTTGGTGAATGTCAGCAGTGACTACAGAGGTAGGCACTGCAGGCTACACTTTTCAGAGTCAAAAAAGGCTCATATTTTTCAAACCATGTCTCCCTCACATCCTTATCCCATCAAGCCTAAATCACTTTACTACTCTTCTCAGTCACCTCTAGTTATGCCTGCTTGGTTGTGTATTATTGCAATTCTAAGTGACACAGAAAAAGTCAATTCCGGGTATTTTAGAAAGATCTATTATCAACAACAAAGGATAACATAGCTGTAAGGGCTGAAATGGGTAAGTCTTCTAATACAGTCCCCAATATTGCATTATGAATATTTGGAGAACGTAAATCTAGACTGACCCAACATTGAATTTTAAATAACGTCAGAAATGTTAATTATATTCATAACTTCAGCATCAAGATGTCAAACAATCTTCCGAAGGACTCCATAGTACAGAGAGATGCATTTAGCAATTCCAGAGCTCCTACTCCTATCAATCATTTGTATCCTGTGGCTACATCAACAGTAAATATCTTAAACACAAACAACCAAACCCTCAGCGTATGCGAGAACACAATGATAGTTACAGATCCCTTAGAATTAAGATGCCCAACATGAACACATTTAGTGCTCAACAAATAATTTTTTAATGTCATTGATCCTGGATATTTTTTTAAAAACTACTTTCTGTTCCTTTGACAGATGTGCTATGCTGCATTTCATTACTTTCTCTCCTTACCTCGTTCTTCTTTTGTTTTAGATAAGTGATGAGGCTTTTGGAAAAGATTAAGTACTGGCAGGCAAAGCAATGGCCCAAACACAGTTTTAATTGGAACTTCAAATCCTGTGGAAAGAATAAGAAATTAAACCATTAATAATTTAATTTTACTAACAGACAAAGTGAGTTCATGTATCCTGTTTTAGGCAGTTTTTACCATATTTCTTCATATTTGATTTCAACAGGTATACAATCTGTTAGTCAAATGATGTTAAAAATACAATTATTACCACACGATTTCAGTGAGGTGCGCATAACTGCTAAGAAGCACTGATGCGAATAGTTCTTATCTAGAGATATAATCCACTGATTACTAGCAATAAGTCAGAATTTGATTAAGTCTCAAGTCCAAAAAAATGCTTTCTTCTGTAAAATTTAAAAATCTTCCTGTTGCTGTATAACATTCATAGTATTGTTTTCTTACGCTGCTACAATACATTCTTTGCACCATGAATGCTTGACAGAGTACAACCATTATATAGCAATATGACTCAAATGCAACTAAGACAGAAAGCTAAACAATTCAGGCTTCAAGACAAAATGTAGTGAAAGAAATTTTGTTTTGCTTGAGATTGGCAGAGGCTCTAAACATAAATACCTCCATAAAAGAAAACCATAAAACCATTTTTTTTTTTTTTTTTTTAGAGTCAGAAGTTATATGTTGTAGTACTGGGCAAGCGGTAACCAAATAACCAGGCAAAATAAAACTACTCAGTGAAAATATTTCTGAAAATAAGACATTCTTGCATTAGTAATTTTTATTCAGACATACAGTACAAAAAAATCCCACATACCTCACAGAACATCTCTAAAATTTTTTCTGAGAATTTCACTTTGTATATTCAAAGACCATAGGCCCAGATTCTTATGGATACTAAGTGGTATAAATATAATTAATTCAACGGACCAGCAGTAACTTCTACAAATGACTAATCTGACCAACAAAGCTGAAATTTTCTAGGTTCTCAAAGCTATATCAGGGAGGATATTGTGTTTAATTTTCTTACTTCACTATTATTGTACAACAAGTATATGTAAATTTAATTTGGGGTTACAATCAAATTTATGTACCGTGGCCTCAGGCACACTAGGCCACTGGAATACAATAGACATTTTATAGTAGGCAACTAGTACTCAATACGTGTGTTCAATTACATGTATCGCTGTTATTTAATGCAGCAAATATATCCAAAGCCCACGTAGAAAGTGGCATTTGGAACTGCTGTAAGACCATATATTTACAAAAGCTCCTTCCATAATGACAGTTTGGATGAGTAGTGAATTTATTTTTTTATTATTTGTTAATTGAGGGCTGCAGGATTCTATGGGGGTTTTAAAGACTAAACATGTTTATGACTAGAATGGGAGGCAAATTTTTTTATTAAACTTTCTTTTCTGGAGAAAAAATTTGCTGAAATGTTTCTCTGACCATTCCAGCAGAAGCACTTCTCAGGACGAAGATGGAATTTCTGGTCAAAATGAGGGTAAGATAGAAATGGAAAACCTAAGTTCAAGTCTCTAGCCTGGTCAGTGTTGGAGAAACCTTAAAATCTTTCCCTAAATAATGTTTTTGTTTCTGAATTTTACTCATGACCTAATCCACGTAACTGCAAACAATAGCAAAGCTTTTGTCCACAGTCAGATTACCTAGTCTATAGTTTCCAAGAACTGATTAGCTAAAGGCACAACAACGCTTACGTGACAGTCTGCTTGCAAAGCTGCTTGGGATGGAAGGCAGAGGCAGTTTCTTTGCATGGCATAGAGATACTGTGCAAGAGCCAATGCAGACCAAGCACATCTGACGAGGCACGGTTAATAACCTTTGCATTCAAGCAAATCTAAGCATAGTCATTCATTCGTTTGTGTGTCTGCATTGTGCTCCCCAGTTTTTCTAGTTGTTCCTGTGTTGTCAAGATCTTTTCCACTGCCCAGGTATGCCCAGCTTCCCACAGCCTGCTAGGTAACAGAGAAGAGACAGATGTTATCACTTTATTAGGTGCAAAGGCAAATGGTATAGGTACTAGATGAAGGCTGGCATGAATACTGGGAGTGAATTTTAACTTATATAGACCTGAAACCAAAGCAGAGGCATCCTACGCTGTCTGCTTCAAAGCAAGAAGGCCTAACATACAGATAACGACACACTTGTGGCTTTCCAATGTACCACAGACAGGAAGGAACTGATGCTCAACACTGGTAATTCAGCCTCAGAAATTTTTAGAGGTTTATAAGACCGTTTTTTATCCTGAAATTCAGAAATGAGCTGGAGGGGAAAACAGGCAATTTCTTCCTGAAAACTATTCTTGGACCAAATATCACTCATTCACTTCTCCATCAATAAATAATTTTAAATACAACTACTGGGCTTCTCTGTGTACATTTCAAAAATGTCTTGCAAACCGCAAGCTCTCCAAGCAGCACTGCTCCTTTTAGCACAAAGAAACATTTCAGTCAGTCATTCAATGTACTGCCATTCAAAGACATTACTAAAGTTTCACAGGAGGCAATTTTAGAGCCTGGTGTTCTAAACGAGACCCAGATACTAAGTCCCTGCCTAATTTTTTAAAATGTATTTATTTGCCTATGGAGCTATAAAAATAATAAATACCAAAATAACAACAACGACACAAGCCATCATTATAGTTTTGTACCAAAGCCTGCCAGAAACAAAAAAAAAGGACAATATCTTATCCTGAGCAGTAAAAGCAGGACAGAGCAGCTGTTAGGTCCTCTCTGGAAATATGTGAACCCATGGGGCATTCAGATTTCATGCTCTGTGTGAGACACAAGAACACTCTGGTTTGGTCCATGAGAACAATAATTGAAAGAAATGAAAATTGTTGAATAGCTTGACTATAAATATAGTAATCGATGCTTCAGGTGTAGAAAATTCAATAAAGTGGCAAAGTATACAGTACAATAAATCTCACAATGGTCCTCAAATTAATCCACATTCACAGAAATGTCATAAAGATAACTTTAAAGAGAGGGGAACGAACTCCATCTGACTAACAAACTCAATATTTATTTAGGTAATAACTGTATTACTTGATTTACTGCCTGCATGTTCTTTACTGCTTTAGCTGTAGTTTTACAACCATTAAATTTTTCAGCATTTGAAAGAGGGCCACACCTCACCAAATTGCAATTTACTGTGATATTAAATTTCTTATAAGTTTATCCTACCATGATGAATATGTGCTTGGAATGGAACAAGAAAAGAAATGACAGCATCTCCTCCACAGCACGTATTTGTG
Source organism: Balearica regulorum gibbericeps (assembly GCF_011004875.1). Taxonomy (NCBI): domain Eukaryota; kingdom Metazoa; phylum Chordata; class Aves; order Gruiformes; family Gruidae; genus Balearica; species Balearica regulorum. The sequence goes on from NC_046194.1 coordinate 18,983,635, forward strand.
AAAGACTATACTTGAAAGAAAGAGTGTATCAGAGCTTGACATGTCCTTGGGGTATGATTAAAAGCTCGTGAAATAAAATAATTCAGAAAAGACAGCTCTGACTTTAACCACCACTGGCGACAAGAGATCTTTCACTTAAGACATGTCAGTCATTCGCAGGTGCAACTGAAATCATACAAAAGACCTATGGTAAAACTTGGTGATTTAGATACAAACCCCAAACCAGAGAGACCCTGTGGGTGACACAAAATGCCAGAAAGTTTAACTGGAGTTTAACTTTTCATAATAATAGTAAGCCAAAGCCTAAAAACGTACCCACTTCATATTGATAACATTGAATGATAGAGAAAACTACAACTTAGGGGAAAAAAAGAAAATCCAGGAAGAGAGAGGTAAAACCCCATGTAGAATATGATTTTCAAGTAAAGAAGAAATCTGTTCTATCTAATGCCACATCTTGGGCACACTTACTTAGTTCTGTAGCAAAGGTCTGAGTTTATTCAAAGCCAATGAGATTTGTAACCTAGAGTATTTTATGTAATGCTGCCTTTTAGGTGGGTGCATTTCATTAAAGGTATTCTTTCCTAAGCTTCAGAGTCTGTTCCACTTTTGTGAATTCCCTTTACTTCCTTTCTGACAGTGCTACAATTAGCCATCTATAGAGATACAAACCCAGCTGTAACTCACAGTATAATATAAACACACAGTCTGCATGAGCTTTCATCTAATCCAAAGTTATCTTCAACAATTTCATTATAAAAAAAGTAACAACATTGACCCAAATGTGAGACCACAGTATCTGGCATGTGAAACATCTCAAGTGAAGAACAGAACAGATGAAGTCTGGTTCATAGTCTAATTTTTTTCTTCTTAGCGGATGCTCTGGCAACCAAGGAGTTCAGGACTGAAGTTAAAATTTTCCAAGTGCAAACACTGATCATGTTTCTCTCCTGCGTGCAATAGAAGGTGTCTAATAAAGAGCACGCTCACACTACAGCCTCAATGGGAGCAGACATAAAAGCTGTTGATAGGGGCTACAGCCTGAACCCTTGACTGTTGAGAACTGTCAGTTTGCGGGAACTCATTGCCTTGGAGACCTCTATCTCTCTGTGAAATGCATTTCAAAATAGTTTCAAAAGTTACTAGGGGAAAACCAGATAGACATAAGGCATAAACCTTGTTTCCTTAGCAAAAGAGACCAAAAATATATCACATCTTAGACATTTTCTGACTGGAATGAATAAACTAAAAGACCAGTGAGAAAACTGCATTACACTGCGTACTATGATAGAGCGCACACAGTTGTGAGAGTGAAGTACTTATCCACCTGAAGTTAAAAGAAGTTCAGATGTTGACTTTATCACAGTTAGAGTTTTACCCTGGTTCTATATGTCCAAATATTCAGACGACAGAACTGCACTAGCTTTTAAACACAGAATATCAGCTGGACCCAAAATTCTAAATCATTCAATCTCTTTGGAAAAAAATCCACATTTTAGAGACTCATCCCTGTTCTCAATAAAATTGCCAAGAGCAAGAAGGAGACTCCCTTTTGGGGGAGAGGTGCAATGTCCAGATTATTTAAGTGCTCACTCTTAAAGCAAATGCATTTTAGGTTATCAATATTGAGATATTATGAATGGATCACTCCTCCTGCTTCTCATTAGTAATTACGCATTAAGGCTTAAATTTGAATCAGAGGTCCCAGATGCTTCACCTTAATATTTTAAAAAATAATCTCCTTGTATAACAAATTCTACAATGATATTATTTAATCTCAGGGTGATATTTACTGTTCCTTTAAGTCAACTTCTAGCTTCCATTTAACAGCTGCTAGATTTTTTTTGTTGTTAAATTCTTTAAATAAATACAAAAGAAAACAGATTTGTTGCATGCTTCCTTTTGTATGTTTGTATCTTTTGAAATTAGCTATAACAGTGCTTTTGTATTAATATGAAGCCCATTAGTAACAGACTAAAGTGATTAGGAGATAGTCTTTTTGTCTTTATCAAGTACGGATGTCAGCTGAGACTGTACATAGTAATTCAAATTGCATTCTCTAGTGTGGAGAGTGTCATAATTTTGACAAGCCCAAATATGCATGGCTTCCTGGTAGAAATGAAAACTCCTAATACTGTCTTTCTCCAGCTGAGGAAAGGTGTTTACAGACAAGAAATTTAACACTAATAAAGCAGTTAAAGCTCTGAAGGCATTTTTCTAACCCACAGATTCTTGATTTGCTACACTCTCTTCTCTCACATCCTCTCTCTTGAAAGACCTTCCTTAATTTGTTCTCAAATCTTCTGCACCCTATTTTGGCCCATAATAGGTCTTCAAACTCAGTTTGAGGCACATTGTCATTGTGCTTAAGGATCTTTCCTCTCAGTGCCACACTATTAAGATTTTTCTATTGATTTTCCAGCCTCGATCAAAACCGGCCTCCATAGCAGACTCCAAATTCAGGATACTTATTCCTGAACAAACATGGTTTTGGTTTTTGAACATCAATCCCTTTTCTAACATATTAAAGGCTGGCTGAAAGCCTGCTTCGTGGTGCTCTCGTTACTGCAGAAAAAGTGCTACTCTCTTCTCTTTCTATTTCTGTTCTCTTCCCTTCAAAGTGCTTACATCCTTCTACTTTAGAAATGTTTTCAATCTTATTACTATCAATAAATAAATTGCTTTCAATAACAACCTTTTAATTCAAATTTTGTTTAGGCTGCTTCTGAAAAATAAATTTCCAACAAATAAATGGATTTTATTAGTTACCCCACTCTCTCTGTTATTTGCTGTTATGACAATCTAAACAGCTATGCTAGTCCCTACCCAAAAGGTCTCAGCAATACCATGTAATTACTTAGTTAAGCTTTTAATTCATTCATTTGTTGTCAGTTTTGTTCCTTTGAAACTTCCTCATTAAGTTATTGCAGGGAGCTATGTTTGCACAGCAAAAGAGAAAAATACAAGTTCTTTATTGCATTCTTTTAATATCCCTTTTATCTTTAAACTAGCTAATTAGCATATTAATTAACTAGCTATAGTACTCACGATCCTACAATTAACCGTGGGTACCACATTCTACTGATTTAGTGTAACGCCATTTGTACTTACATCATAATAATATCTTCACTTCACTTTGTCAAGTATATCAACATTAAAACAACTAGTATTGTAACATATCTTATTAACAGTAAATATCCAAATGAACTTTTTTGGGCTTTGTCAAAACTTCCTACTCATAACAAGTAAATACACGAGGCTTATTAGTTACCTAAGAAATTAAACCCCATTGGCCCCACATATTAAACGCTTATTCCTTTTCTATTTTTACCATCAAATCTTCTATTTGGTTTTTTCAGACCTAACTGCTTTTCTTGCCAAGTTCCATAATTTCAGAAGAACTAAAATCTTTATACACCAGTAACAAATTTTAATGAGGGAAAAAAAGGAACCTCTGAACTAAATGAACAAAAACATGCCTGCTCTGACTCAAACTGCTGCTGAGGGACATTTTGGGCGTTACCAGAAGCTCAGTTAGAGCACCCAGCACCACTGCCCATGTCTGGTGGCTTCTCTCCTGCTCATGTTCTTAGTGTTATACCTGGTATGGCTGTAATTACACCAAGGAACCTACCCAAACTGAAGTTCTTACCCTTCTAAACCACCTCACTGGAACATGAAGGCAAGGTAGCACTTTCCATAAGTGCAAGAACCATGCACATCTCCTGACTCAACAGCTGAAAACAAAGAAAATGCGTTCGAGCTTCCGGCGATTGAGGTTTGTGAATATTCTGTGGGTCATGCTTGAGATACTGAAAATCACATACAGATGTGGGTACAGGAGAGAATACACAAAGCCTCATACCATGTCCTTGCATTACCCTGCCAAAGAATTCTATCCATCAAGTTGCCCAACAGCAACTCCAAGGCCTGACTGGGTAAAAACCCCACCAATACAGGTATACGACATTTCTAATCTGTTAATCACGGCAGGCTTCCCTTGACCTCCAGTGATTTTTGGAAAGTGCCTGCATAGCTGCTGCATCATGATAATCTTGCTGATCTGGAGAAAGGACAACCTCTGCATTTCATGAAGCACAGCGGCTGTAATTCTGATTAGCCTTTTCAGGAGCTGTGCAAAACAGAAGGTGGGAACAGCTATATCCTCACCCAAAACTGTGCCTTCCAAAACGGACTCAGTTGGGAATGGACACTACTCCAGCTGGAAGTATTTCAGAACAAACTGTCTCAGCAACAAATTCATAGTGGAACAAGTTCTGGTTCACAGTGAAATAAAACTAGTTTACACTTGCAAGGTTAGTACACTACAGTTTGGTTCACAATGGTCAAAATATGTCAGCCAATAAAAATCTGATGACAATTTCAGTATGAGTGCCTACATTCACCACGTAAGATTCATCTACTGGAGTTATAACGTTACACTTTCTGTAGCTGAGCTTTTTACAATAGAAAGAATTCATTTAAATGCAACATTCCGGTAATGCCCTCATAAAACTATGGTAGCCGAGATCTATGTTTTCACAGGAATTGAAAGGGACACAAATATTTATGGCACCAGTCTGATAGTCTGAATACAAAATGTGTATCTAAACAGTTATGCACTGATTTCAAAAAGGATATTACAAGACCAAGGACTATACAGGTGACCACCCTGGAGAAACAGTGCTGCTACGCTGCAATTGCTCCTGACAGTTTCTAAAACATTAAAAGCTCTGTTCCTGTATGCTGTGACAAGCATCAGCCCAGTCTGCAGCACTCCTTTCCTTCCCCTATCCTGTCACTCTCCTCAAGTCCTCTGGACTTGGGCAAAATCCAAAGCAATTTAAAAAATGAAAAGATAAATTACAGGCTGCCCACTTATCAAATTTCTATCTTTGCAATGGCCTATTGATATTAACAGGTGTTTATGAAGTCACATATACAAGACAACAGTATTTCAAGCTGGCTGTGGCCTTACGGAAATGTACATAATGTACATTATATTTTTTATTTGAGAAACCTAGCAGACCTGGACATTTTATATTCAGTTTCATATAGACATTGATGTATTGAGTGATTTACAGTGTGTATGCTTTGCATTTGTTTGAAATATCTGTGACAAGTAGATATTTTTGAATTAGTGATCTAAAGATTTTTTTTGATGATATAATTATGAGCTGGAGGCTGAATTTTTAGAAGTGAATTTGGTGGTAGATTTGCAATTCAAAGAAGTTACTTAAATTAACAAAAATGCCCTAAAAGAACAGCTGTCTACCTGACTGATCCAAGAAAATGAACACTGAAAATAAACAGCTGCCCTGTAGAAGACTATGTGATAAAACTAATCACCCTTTGCATAATGTATTTATTTTCCCCCGTGCTTATTACAGACTTGGTGAACCTTCAAAGCTATAAATATTTAAATGTAGCAGACATCCCAGACATGTGAGTTCAAATGAAAGTAGGATTTCAGTAGCCTGACTACAGCAAATCCAGATCCCTTAAAGAAATCAGTTCCGATCATTATATAACACTCAAAAAAAAAAAAAAAAATTTTTTTTTTTTTTTTTTTTAATACTAACAAATCCTTTTTAAAATGACCTTTCTGGTGAAATCTGAAGGTACTCCAAACAGTACAAGGCTCAGTGTCTGAACAAAGGCTACAGTTCTACTACAACATATTCTAGAGAGCAAAAGAACAGTACGTATTTAAAGTTACTAGGATAAATATCCCCAGGTGCTACACTTTCTTATAGATCCTCCAAAATCAAGTCACTGAAGTTAACCAAGTAATGACAATATCCAGTAGTTGAAATGTCCTGGCTATACCTTTTTCACTTTCAAAAAGCTAAATAAAAGCATAGCTAGAAGTAGAGATGCCTCACAATAATTTCAGGGTTCAATCTGAATACCTGCTTTAGATGCAGATATTTTCATAGACGTGAGGACTCTGCAGTTGTGACCCAGATTAAGAGAGCGCACGGAGTCCCGGTTGTGCAAAACTGCTCTGTGACAAATGAAATAAAGTGTTTGAAAACAAATTGATTTCCCTCTTATTGTGTCCATGCATGGAAAGAAGGTGGAATGTCCTTTCCTTTGGGCCTTTTTTCTATTCCAGCAATTGTCAGTGGCTTCTACCATTGAAAAACTCCCTAACCATGCTGTTCTCCCCTCCATTCCCTGAGCAGCAGATCCTACCAGGATAGTTCAAAACCAATGCCAACAAGTTCAGTTAAGGCAAGGGGCACAACTGTTAACATCCAAAGCAAGCTAAGCCAACTACCCATCACCTGCCTTGTTTTGTGGGCATTAAGTATAGCTTGGTCTGATTTATGAGGATGTCCGTGGTGTCCTGAAAGCCTCTTTTGGAGAGCATGATTTGGGATGCTTCCACCTGCACTGAAGCAACCAGAAAGCTGTGATGGCTGTAGATATGGTCTCTGCACTGAAGTGCCATGGATGTACCCTTTATAGTTTCAACCATCCCAACAGTCCTTGCTGTATGCAGATCTCTCTTCTACATGTCTTCCAGCTTCCAGGCCCTGTCAACCCTGCTGCCATGCTGCGCAATCTGCAAAACGAGCACTTTTTTTGTTCTCAAGAATGGAACAAGCTCTTCTCTCTCCAGGGACTCAGTCTCACTCAACAGCAAAGATGAGGGAAACAGGCCTGATATTCAGCCATACTCTCCTAAGTGTAAGGCACAGTCCCTACGGAGTCAACTGAACAACTGTGTCATTTGTCAGACTTAGCATTTTACTTGTATCCCTACATAGGTCTTTATCAGAACTGCTCACAAACAGCCGCAAGATTCACCGGGCAGAAAGGCCATGATAAGCAAACATATAATATTTACTGTACTTGAATTACTAATCTGGACAGCTTCAGCATATGCTAATCTATGAAGGTGAAGATCTGCCTTATTATCAAAATCAGTCCATTGCCTCTTTCAAATCCATCCATAAAAAGAAATTGTGTTTGTCACTTGCCCAGATGCACACAAGGAGGAAGATGCAAGGAGCAGTCCTCCTTTGATTCTGCCACGAGGGGTGTACTTCCAGACTAAGCCCTATAAAAAGCAAGGAAAGTAAGTAGAGACGTTTCAATCAGCAGAGGTGGCAGCCTGGAAAGGAGAGCACAAAACGTACCTTACAAAAGCTTTACCCTTGACGGCTCTAACAGGCATTTATCTTTTTGAGGCATGTATTCTTCCCTTTACCCCTTCAAAAGCATGATGAGAAGATCCAGTTCCCACCAAAGTCAAGTGAAGTCTTTCCACTGATTTTAATGAGAACTGGAGGTCGCAGTGTGGGCCCTCAATGAGGCCAGTATTTCCACACCCCCCCTTTTTTTTTTTTTAATTCAAAAATTGCCTTACGCAGACTGTCTGGAAGGATGTAAAGAAGATTAGCAACAATATTCTGAACTAGCTTAACCTAAAAAGAATAAATTTATTCTAAAAGGTCTCAGCACACTCAGATGTACTACGTTATGAATATTCAGTACAGCCCCCCCAGTAGCCATTCTTTGCAAGACTATTTTTACTAAAAGCCATTTTGATGTGACATATAGAAAAGATAAGACTTTTTACAGAAAATAGGATTCACTAGAAATACTTTCTAATGAAATTTTCATACTATGTAAGCTAGCTTGCCTGCACTCCTTTGGCTTATCCTCCATTTGCTACTACAATACATTCTACTGTACAGCATGTTAAAGGAAGGACCGATATGTTCATCCTTGAGCCTATGTATATGAATACGCTATTACAAACAGGAGATGACCCAGGAATTTCTCAAGAGTAAAACACTTAAATTACATACCCTTGCTGTGACATCAAATTTGTTAAACATTCTTTAAAATTACTAACAAAAACAGATCTTAAAAGACCATTAATAAACAAGCACAAGAGAAAGGAATTTTAAATAGCTCATGTTGATTGTGTTTATCTCAGTGTGAAGCCATGTCAAAAAGCCTGCAGCAAATGTATTTTCTTAAAAGCACCACTTGCGCAGCAGGCGTTAAACATTAGAAAGTGAGCTTGTCATTAGTGGGCTACAACTGAAAAGGCTACTAAAACTCAACTAAATTATTAATATGGTATCTTAAAAATGTGAGATGGAGAATTAAACTCCTTTTACACAGTACATGATTTTAATGCCACATATTTTTTATCATGTTATTCCATTAGTAATGTCCCAGCTTATATAATCTTAGAGAGAACCAGAGGGCAGCTACGTGGCAACCTTGGTTTGCATTCTTCAGCATGGGAAATCTCCGCTACTCTCCCCTTCTACTTCTAAGGCTCCTGTATTTTACTTGTGCACTCATCCAAATAGAGTTGATAATTTTGCTTATTTTCTCAGGTTATTTATACAGTTAATGAAGTATAAGAAATGTTTTATTTTTTTTTTAATTTAAATCCATTATGGTGTTTGAGATCGCTAGTACTTCTGCAGATGTGGTTTCAGACTGTATCTAAGCCGGTTTGAGACTAAGCTGATGCTGAAAGGGGCAGCTCTGCTCTTCCTGCCAATTCATGTCTGACTGACAGTTCAGTCAGTTGGCTTCTGAAATGAAATGTCATGCTCTTTCGGGGTTATTTTGCCGCTGGATCAGCCATGCTACCAATATGGAAAAACAGGGAAGCACGAGGAGCACCAGGATGTAAGGTAGGAAGCAGGTGGTGAATTTAGGCAGTAATATGCCATTGAATTAGTTTCCTTTAACATGGTGTGAAATCACCAAATCTGCTGGTTTAAAAAGAAAGGCTGAAATCTGGGAAATACCAGTGTCTACTAATAAGTACATGTACAGAGTATCTCATCAGAGAAAATGAGCTATACATTGTATAGTCTAAAGTTTTGTTTGCTTTTGTAATTCATTTATAACTCTCCACCATGAACAGGCAACACACAGATACAACGCAACATTTTTTCCTGTTGGTCTTGGAAATCTGACAGAGAATAAGAAAGAGGAAAAATATAAGAGATCCCTTAGCAACACAGCTATGATCAGAAATTGTGTTGCTTTAAAACGTGAGCAGGCTCTCACCTCAGCAGGCTATACTCTCAACCACCAGCTGCACGGGTCAGTGAACAGATTCATCTCCCATGCTGAGAAAAGAACTTCTGGGGGTTTGAAGCTGATTTTCTTTGTTTTATTTTTAACTTAGAGAAGTTTACTCTCATTCTAAAGATTACTTTAGTCACAAAATCATTCTGAAAAAAACAATGGAAGCCCAAACATACAATCTTACCCAATTCCTATAGTTGAAGAGAAGGTACCAAATGTTACGTGCTCTGATACCATCAAGGTTTACACAAAGCAAAAGCTTTACAAAATAAATATTTTAATCCGAAATGTTATACCCATAATACATTCAGTATTACCTTTTTGAAAAGTAGTTTGTTTCTAACTTCAGGGAGGATGAGATGAAATGAAATAACATGAGGAAACTCATATTTGTGAAAGCAGAGTAGAAAATGCCTTGGTATGAAACATGAATAGCTCATTTATTTTGAGATTACTTGGGAAACAATGAGTGAGGGAGACAGCAACTAATATTGATGTGTGCCTTCACTGTTGCCAGAGATCAAATGTGCTATTCAGCATGTCTTGGACAAAGGTGCTGTGACAGATCAGCATTATTTTCTGCTGGTGGTCCAGAAGACTAAATCTGACACCAACGAGATGCTCGGAGTCCAGCAATCCTTCCTCAAGCTAAAGGTCATCTACTTAGTATAGATATCTTGGGGAGCCAAGGAACATGCTCCTTCCCAAACTTCAGCATTCTACAGACTGAAATGTTGCTCAGGCTGTTGTTTAAACATCAACAGAAGGCACTCTATGTGTCAGTCAGTCAAGGTTTAACGAAACAAGGTTTAACGAAACTTCTAAACGTAAGACAAAATTATATGTAAACTTGATTTCTTTCTAAATAAGCCTAAAGAAAAATAATGTTTGAAAATAGCATACTCTTCCACTTCCTATTTCAGGCAGCCTGTCACCTTGGCCCACGATGGACACTCAGACAAGGACAATATGCATGCACTATCACTAGCCAGGTAATAGCCCCCTTACAGACATCTCTCTGCTAAACGAAGCTTAAGGTCTTAGTTTTTACTTATAAAATCTTAATGTCCAGGTTCCTGCCTATTTGAGCAATCGTGTTCTCCATAAAATATGGTATTAAGAAAACTATTCAAGCCTGAAAGCCCTTTCAGTTTAAGAGACTAATGTCAAGAAATTATCCATCGTACAACTCCAGATCACAGTGAGTTCCTTCTCTCTACTTCAGTGAAAAAAACCCAAGTTTCTGGTGACATAAGACAACATTGATTTCCTCAGAAAACAGGGAATGACAACCAGCTACATGGAGCTAAAAAGACAGACAGGAGCTAGAAGAGTCAATTGAAAGAATAGAATTGAACTGCAGGAAATTGTGACGTTTGATATTTTAGTGCAAAGTTGAACTTCAATAAACAACTGAATAGTTCCTCAGCTAAGGCAGCTTCCAGAAAGTTATCTGGACAAGTTGCCGTGGAAGATTTGACAGAGCCCAAATTTGCACTAGATTGACTGCTACTGAGGCAGTGAGATGGGGCTGGCTCTGGAGAATACCTACCAGGCAGGTTGTTCCATGGCCAAGGAACCGCGTGTCCGGGCTCCTCTGGAAATCTGCACAGTCAAACCATAATATTTGGAATGAAACAAACAGCATCACCTATCTATCTCTAGCCAGCAAATCATTTTGCTTTGGTTGCTTAGGTTGAATTTCATATTTTTAATCATTGAACAAGATTTTTTTTTTCCTAATAACATCAATTCTTTAGGAATATGTGCTTGGATTATTATTATTTTTTTTTTACTTATTTTTTAAAAATACTAATCCAAACAAACGTATTAAATTAAAATGAGGGAGAGGCAGCAGACTGCACAAAACTGACAGAATTGGAGAATAAAGGAGAGACAAGTTTTCTTTGCTTAGCCCTTTCTCATAGCTTAACTGCTAACATTAGTTACCATTCAAATGCTTCTCCTACTTTCAAAGTCTACTCAGCCATAGAGAAAGCTATTAAGAAACACTAATTCTGGCTATTCTATCCCTATTTTATTAAAAAGTAAAAATTAAGAGGTTTGTCATATCCATCACTCTATCCCCCCGCCCTCTGTTTTATATATGAATATCAATATTTTAGACTACAATAAACTCTAAGTACTTTAGGTTTTCAGCCTTCCTGAGCAGCTTTATCAATCACCAGCTTTTATAGGGAGGATCCCAAATGTTGATATAAATGTTTTAAGGTTGACAGATTAAGCCAAGAATAAATAAAACTAGTAGATTATTGCAGCAAGGATGCAGTCAATGTTGTGTGAAATGAGGTGGTCTCTCTATTCTGAATTGGTTTAGGAGACTGAGAAACATGCAGCCATCACTCGGAGCACAGTCAAGGCCCACTTAACATCAATATTTAGAAATACATAAATAAGTTCCAATAAGACCAAGACTTTGCTGAAGAGACAGGTTAATTGCCCGTTTGTTTGGGTATTTAGGGTCTCTGCTTTTATCTTTAGAATTATTTGCAGAACTACTTGGGTGAATATGAAACAATATTTTCATAGAATCACAGAATGGTTTGGGTTGGAAGGGACCTTAAAGATCATCTAGTTCCAACCCCCCTGCTGCGGGAAGGGACACCCTCCACTAGACCACATTGCCCAAAGCCCCATCCAACCTGGCCTTGAACACTTCCAGGGATGGGGCATCCACAGCTTCTCTGGGCAACCTGTTCCAGTGTCTCACCACCCTCATAGTGAAAAATTTCAAAAAAAGTACATATCTTACTAAAGCTGAAGACATTTAAGACATTTCTGTCCCACTTTCCAGTTCTCTCAAGCTTAAATTTGGCAAAAGTGTGACTACAGACTATATAACAGCGACAGCAACCTCATCTATGTTTACCTCTGTTGTTATAAATAAGGTAACCCACTATCACAACAGCACCAGTAGAGAACTACAGGTTCTTTGGTAGTTGACAAACGATCACATCTCATGAACAACACGTGAGCAAGAGATGAGATTTCATGACAGAGATTCAGCAGTCCGACAATTTATTCTCACTTCATGGAGTCCAATTTTCTTTCTTATTGTACTAAATCAATGGCTCGTATTACAATGCTTTATGCCATCTTGCAGTGTCAGATGGACTCCCTGTGCTTCTGTGGGAATCAGTTGCAATGGGATAAAGTTTAAGTTTCTCCTTCAATTAACGGTTAAGCAAAAAGAAGAAAATCACTGCAGGTATTAGCTCTTTAACTACAGACATTCTTTTGCACTAATCAGCTGCTTTTTCTTTTTATTCATGATTAATATGGAGGTAGGGACTTTGTGTGTCACATCTGTCAAACAGTGAGGTTCTGACCTACTTTGCTGCTATAATAAGGACAATCTTCCATCTACAGAGCACTGCAATAAAAACATTACTTTTACCACAAATTTTTGGAGGCAATAGTGTCAGTCTTAAGTGAAAGGAAATATTTTTTTTGGCATTGAAAGGGATAGATATTCAAAAAAAAAATCTCAACTTTGAGAAAATATCCCAAAGAGACATTATGAAAGCTAGAATAAATCACAATCTACCATAACTTTCCCAAATACTTATTTGCCTAAAACAGGTAGAAAAATCTAAAACTAGACAGATGCATTGACATTTTTCTTGACAGATTCATAACCTTATGGTTCCCAAAACTTTAATGTTCAATAACATTTCATTAGTATACTCCAGTGTATTTATTACTATGCATTATTAATACAGATATGTGCCTAGGAGATGTACAGTTTGTAATTATTTTTCCTTTCAAAACATAATAGCTTCACACTGGGCTTGTTGCAGCTACAATATTTCATCTCTGAATGCTCCTTCAAACATTCTGGGGCTGTGACAGAAATTTGTATTTGAACAGAAAAGCTGTCAAGAAGGTGCTGTGGTGCTATCCATCACATTTTTAATCCTGACCATACTTAGATGTTAGTGAAGCTATCTGTCCAGGACACTAAACAAAGACTGAAATTATGCCTTCTGTTCTTACACATCAAAGCTACAAAGTTATACTGAATTCAATAGGCCTGTATTACACTCTATTAATTTCCTATTAGTTCTCAGCTATGCAAAATCCAGCCACAGTGTCACTGTGGTTTAGACATGCAACCTTGATTTCAGCATCAAAAAATGGAGCCTGTCACTTCTCATAATTTTACAGAAGATTCTACAAATGTAAATCCTTTTTCATCCTGTCATCCTTTTATGTCTTTAATGAGTTTGCTCACTAACAGTGCAGAATCTTAATTTCACATTCAGAAATATTAACAGTTACTATAACTTTAAGCATCTGAAGTAGCTGCTCAATTAAAGCGTAATTTATACATTTATACTTAGTTTTACAAAAAAGCAATAACATTTTAGAGTTTCGATTTTCTTTCTTTTTCCTTCCCTCCCATTTACATTTTACATTCCCAAGGAAAAAAAGTTGCAGTTAAAAACTGAACTAAAGATTCTAAAACAAAACCTTTAATCAGAAGCACATTATGTAGTATAATATGATTCCTTAGCAGTTAAAATCTAACATTTGTAAAAACAAATGGCACGCACTTGACAGGCAAATTACACATGGATTACCATTTGTTAAAATTTCATCACAGAAAATAGTTTAACTGTTGTGGATATGAGCCAAGATCAGCCTGACAAGTACTTTACATGAAAGATTAGCATATTCTCTTCCAGAGGTTTATGCTTAATTTAGATGCATTGACTTTTTGCCACCATTGCTGACCTTTATGTCTAATCAAAGTCCCTTTGAATCCAAATCCCCAACCTTTTATCTCTCTTGACAGCTTTTAATTTGAAGGCTTGTAATAAAGTCTATTAAAATTCAAAATGTGTCAGTGTTTAAAGCTTGGTTCACTTTGCTGGATTTTCAGATATGAAACTTCAAATGGGCTGATTACAGAGACTCCAAACTTTTCACTTTAAGCTTTATCCCAGGCTAAAAAAAGCCCTTTGGAGGGGGAAATCAATCTAGATTTTTAGTTATAATGCATAAAGATTACGTATGTGGCATAACTATACAAATTGAATTCCTATAAGTAGCATTGTACGTAGATGCTAGGTAAGTTAGGACTGCAGTTCCTTCTGTGATAGTCCTGTATCTCTGGTTAATTTTATATTGCCATTTTATCTAAGGCAACCTTTGTTTCCATATAAGACACTACCAATTCAGTGCAACAGTCTCCAAATAAACAGCCAGTGCTGCTGCATCCAGGCCTGTTACATGCAGGGTGGTTCACCATGGTGCCGCATCCCACCATGTGGCTTGCAGCCTACCAGCCTACCTGGGGCCAAAGCCAAGCAGCACCTCCATAGCTAAATCTCCCTTGAAGGAAAACAAGGCCTCTTCTTCTAGGTCACCTGTGACTGTCAGTTCACAGAAGAATAAAGCAATCATCTCTTCCATCTTAATTAAGATAATTTATTCAAAAATAGTAAGGTGATTGGGAGCAAAATGTTACAAACTTGCTGAAACTTGTGATTCAAAGGCCTTTTTCTTTGTTAAAGCCTCCTCCTGTTCAAGTATGCTGTTTCTTCAATTGGAATTTTTCTGTTCTCTCACAGTAGCATGTACAAATCCAAACATTATCTATCTGATCATCACACGTAATCCTACTGTTTCATCAGACAGGTACTACCATCAGAGAAGGAACTGTAGATATGAAAAGGGGATTAAAAAGTAGCCTAAAATAAGTTGATGTTACAAATTCTTTTAAAGAAGAAATAACTATCTGTAGTCTACAATGAAACGTGAACACAGGTGAGATTTTTTTTATTTTTGCACGGGTATCAGTTATAGAATTATGTAACAAAAACCTATATACTGCTGTCCCTATAAAGAGCACAGGTGAGTCCACAAGCTCTCAGAGATCCCTCCATAGAGATGTCATGACAAGGTAAGGACTTGATCTCCTTGTAGTTCAGAGAAAAGAAAACATCTTGCTTTGGAGGCGTTTTATTAATATACACATAATTTAAAACTCTTCCATTTGTTACAGCCCTTTAGTTCTAAATATAATACTCCTTAACTACCACAGAGCACAATTGGATTTAAACCATGGCTTTTTCAATGATACTGCAGCTTAATCCTTTACAGCTGCTTTTAGTCTATTACAAAAAGGCAAAACTTCTCACATCTAATTAATTTATTCTCTAATTCCAGCGCAACAAATTATGCATCACCCTCGTCTCATGCAGGTGAAATGCCAGATGACACAAGTAACTTCGGAAACACAGAATCTAGGACACCAGTTTCAAGGATGCATTGGAGAACCCAGAAAAGTTATTTGCAAAATTAGCTTAGATGAATATACAAGAGAGGAATGTCTGCACTCATTTCTTAGTCCTGAAATCACTAGGAGGTTGCAGGTGCAAGTGTAGCTAGGCTGCAGCAGTGGGCATTTGTCTTTCTTTTATTTCCTCCTGTTGTTCATTTCACACATTCCTCTCTATGACTTCCTCCTTTCCAGAGGCTGATAACTAAACCAAGTTGACAATCTTCCATTGCTTCAGCTGCTTTCAAAATACTATCAGAAGCTTTCCAAACAGTGCCTCCAGTCAGATGTTCCCCATGTCCCAGTGCCATTTTCTGGCCCTCTAGTGGAACTTGTTGCAAATGTACTCAATGTCACCCCAAGTTCAGAACCCGCTGAGCTGGATCTTCCTGAAACAGCTGTTGTATCATCTATAGAATTTAACAAGTACAAATTGGTTTATATAACTTAGATACTTATTTCTTGAAAGTAGCTTTGTTTTCACCTCATTAAAGACTTATTTATACCCATAGTGCACATATCATTAACCAAGAACCTATGCACTTTATCCTTGACTAACAACATGAAAGTGAGAAGTTCTCTGATCTTGAAACAAGCTTTAGAGTTTCTCTTGCTCTAGAGTTTTGTTAAATAAAGTTTGTATTTTAAAGAATTTTTCCTTAAAATCCTCTCTCTTTTTTCATACAACTATTAAAACATTTTCTTTTCCCTGTTAACAATAGTTGTGCCTGGTCTTGATAGATAGGAGGCTTCTTGTATTTCAGTCTTTGACCAAGTATTTTATTTTAAAGTAGATAAAGATTTACACAACATTTTAAACAGTAGTTTATTTATCTACAGAGATGTAGAATTTCTCACATGGTAAAAAAAAAAAACCCAACAAAACCAAACTAAAAAGACCAAAAAAACCCAAACAAAAAACAATTCTGCAGCATTGGAGTAAGGCTTTGCAAGCCACCAACATAAGGTAAATTTCTATGGTTGCCAAACACTGTTTGGGTTTTACAAATTACTAGTCAGCCTATTTGACCTGTATTTGCTGGGTTCTTTGCAAGCATTTATGCAAATTCTCACTGCATTCTGTAGGCAGAAAGTAGTAAAATGGGACAAAAAGATGAGACAAGTTGGACATCAACATCATTTTAGGAATCCATCATTCCTCTACTACATTTCTCTGCTGTTTTATCACTGTTTTTTTGTCAATATTTGTCCGTTAACATTACTAAGAAAGCCCTACTGCTGATTCTTACTGCGATTTTAAATCAGCTTGTATAATATTTGTTTACATAGATATACATGCAAAACATTGCTGCCTGATTTGTCAAATGGTCTTCTATTAGCAAGCTCTTTCTGTGTGGAGGAAAAGGAGCACCTCCAACCTGTGCCGCATCAGACAGGAGGTGAGGTTAAGTGCTAAAGTAGTTTTTCTTTCTGGGTTTGTTGTTGTTTTTTGAAGTTTTGGTTTTTTCCTTTGCATGTATTTTTTATAAATTTGTCACTTGATTTAGGAGAGTTTATTTTCCAAAGTTAGAAGGCACAAAATTGCTCATTAAATCTAATTACATAGATTCAAGTTTTAAAGTTCATCCCTATAAAGAGAATGAAAACTGGCCACTATTGTATGCTGATTTCCTACATTATGAAAAGAAATAAAATAGAAGGAATTTTCATTACATGTGCTAAATGATTTCAAGAAGAAACTTGAGACCTTTTAGGCCAGAAGGGTGATGTTTCAGAAAACAACGAATTCTAAGAGCAATCTTTAAAATACAAAGTCTATGGAGACCTCAGCTCCAGTTATCACAGACTGAATTTGCTTCCAGGGACCCATGTTAAAATTTCTCCGTTTTGCTCTTCTCTGCAAGAAAAAAAAAAAAAAGAAAAAAGAAAAAAAAAAAGAGGCTGATTTGCAGATACTGCTCAGCCCTTCCTTTGAAGAGAATTGGAAGAATTCCTTTCCAGTTTTATTTGATGTTCTTTATATGGCTGTGTGCAATTACTAATCAAGGGATAAGTTAATTTTCATAACAGCCCCAAGTAGAAGAAACAGCTATATTATTCCCGTTTTATGGATGAGGCACAATAAGCATCAGGTAAACAAAAAGTCTGTTCATTTTAGATGCAGAATTTGAGAATGTAAGACCTCATTGTTTACATAATAGTATTTTCTGTTACAGCATTTTATATTTTCAAAGCACAGCTCCCGATGCTCTACAAGGAGCCAGTGCTCGGTATTTCTGTAAATCAGACCCTGATTATTAAGTTAGACAGCAACAAAATGAAAAACAGACAGTTGGTGACTATCTGTGAAATCCTTCTTTCCTGTGTGACATAAGAGCTTTGTGGCAGAGGCTGGGACATAACCAGTTCTCCAGCACAGCATTCACTTGCCTTACATTAGACTTACTTTTCCTCATATCCTCTGCATCATTTCCTTAACTTTCTTCATTTTCTGTAACCAACAATTTCAGGGTAATACAGAGAAGATACGCCTGTACGATACAACCTATTCCAAAGTAACCTTATCACATCTATTTAGGCAGCTTTGCAATGTGGGTTTTAGCCAGCCTGCCTAGGATCCTATGATTCCCGTCAGAGTACCCACACCCTGCCTCTAATGGAAAAAAGAAAAGATATCTCATACCAGCTTATTGTTGTAATTTTGATATGGAAGGTAGTTCCGTTCTCTCAAGGATGCCAGAAATAACAAATTCATAAATGTAGCTGAAGTGAATCTTATGATTCTGAAAGTACCACCACAAATTTCAAACACATTTCAGAATAAAACTTAAAGATCTGTAATATGCCACCAGTCTAAGCAAAAATGACATCAATATAATTATCCACACTTTAGGGAGTTATTATCATTTTAGCTAATTAAGTCAAAATGTCAATGAAGACAAAGGAAATTGAACTTTTTTTATGCAAGATTTTCCAAATCTCAGAGGATAATTTCAAAAACTCAAATGCAATATTCAGTGGAACATTCAGCATGGTTAAGGACAGAACGTTTAATATTCAAAGTAGACAATTTTCCGTGAAAAGCTGGTTTATGTAAAAGACTAATCAAAATATTCATTTCCTGTTTGTAACTTAAATTGAGCCCACATCAATTAAACTACAAAGCCATAAAATATGTCTAACGGTTAAGCAGCAATAAACTACTTAATGAGCCAAATGATACTTTCTAATGCCACTGCTCCTGATTTGCATTATGGGGAAAAAAAACCCAAAACCAAAAAAATCCCACCACAACTTGGATGCAATTCTCAGTTGAAATATTGCTTCTCTGCCAGGAGAAAGAAACTGTAGAGTTATCTTATACAGTCTACTGGGTATTCAGGAAGAAGACAGAGACATACAACACTGCTCCCTTGTCTTTCTGGATGGGAGCTAGAGACAGAGCACAAGCTATAGCAAAAATCAGCTGAGGTAAATACTAGAAAATTATTTGTTGAATCTTATATCTGTAAAGCTGAGATGCGAGGCTGGGCCGAGTAATTCTAAACCAGAATACAGAAATGCAAACTATTTGATTCCCAAAAGCCACGCCTCACTAACAGCGGTAGATCTACCTGTGGAGAATACCTATGTATGGGGGAAGTTTTTCCAGGAGCACTACACTTGAAATGTTTCCTAGTTGTGGGCATTCAAATAACATCGAAGTAGTACCAGAACAAGAAGTGATTTTTTTCTAGGCTCTGCTTAGCTCTTCACAATAAAAGGTTTAGAAGACACCTAGAACCACTCTCTGTCAGTCTTTAATTAACAGCAAACACCATACACAAAAGCCCTTAGAACATACATGTAAGAGGCACAATATACTATATCTGAGACACTATTAAAATAACGAAGAGAAAACCTGATGAAATTTTTAGATATATTGTAAGAGATATCTTTTGTCATTATTGGAGACTACCATAAAGAAAAGAGCTTTTCAGCTTTTACTTACTGGTTTGAGGCTTTGCCAGCTCAAGAGTCTGCACCATCTCATTTTTGAAATGGGACCTGGAATGACCACTGGAAGCAAGGTCTGCAAAAAGAGCTAGTTGTCTAATTTATCTATAGAACCCTTTCAGAAGGCCAAAAAATAATGATAGTACTACATATTAAAACATCTCATTTGATTATCTCCGGGGTCCACAGTTTTTTAAGGGGGGAATGCTGTCAGAAGTAACACAAGGACCTGGAGCAATGACCTAAAATTCTAAAAACCTTTGAAGTTTGAATTTCCAGAATAATCAAATCCCACTGGAAGCTGAAATCAAGTTATTGGTTTGGCCTTCTTCAGCAAACCCTTTGTCTAGGTCTTGAAAAGCAGCTTTTACTTTCACCACATTAAAAAAAGTCCAACACCTGATGTTCTACCTAAGAAATTCCTTTATGTTCCTGATTATGGCAACTCTGTGCCACAGGGCAGGGATGGATTAGTTCAGCATGAGGTAATTCCACAGTCATAATGGCTAAAGAGCACACAACAGACACCCATGGGAATTTACTGGTTCAGGTTTGTCTAAGCTAAGAGGTTATTGGCTTGTATTTCATTACAACAGACAGTTATGCCAGAGGATATCTTTATGGAGAATTTGTGTCAATGGTTTTCCCAAGCTGATCGTGAGGAAGAGGTCAAATTATTCTCCTTCAACATTTATACTACATTTGTCACCATCCAATCTTGGCTCACATACAAATATGAGGCTATTCTTTAGCACAACCTCCAGGAGCAAGAAAAGCTCTCTGGTCCTTTTGCATGACTCTGGAAATGAGAAAGGAAGTTTTCTCAGAGGATGTAGGTCATAACTATGTCCCCTACCATCTGGTCCTTGAAACTCAGTAAAGGAGGCTGAATATATTGCATTCCAGCAATCTCCATTGACAGACAGTCCCTCAAGGATTATAACTAACTAGTGAAGTTTAGAACAACCTCCAAACTTCTCTAAGCACCACTAGAGCCACCGAAGTCTTACATTGGCTGGCTCAGCAGGAAACGACAACCATCTCCATCTGCTTCCCCTTTTACTACAGCTAATCTGTACGTATTTACATTCAGAAACCATTCATACCTGAAACTTGACTATTTTTTCATGTAATCCTCTTAATCAGCGACAGAGTATTTATATATTTAATTCCAGACTACATTTGATGGTGGTTAATACTTTAATTAGCTATTTACACATGGTAAAAATTACAGAAGTAATTAAGGATATTCAGATTAATTAAAAGCATTAGGCAGTATTAAATGTGAGAGAACAGATTTTAATTAAATCTTTCAAGTATTTTTTATAATCTTTTCTGTTGAGAAATAAACTATAGTAACACAATTATATCTGAATCAGCTAGCTTTGCACTAGCATCACCATAATGTTTAAAAAAAAAAAAAAAAAGCCAAAAGCAGCACATGAACTTATTCTTTACTGTTTATTAAAAATCCTATCCATACAGATTAACTTTCTTTTCTCTCCATCTATTTGTTTTACCAGTACTGATATAGAATGACTGGTAGTAAACCAAATCGATTGAAATGCTGTCTTAGTCTCACTATAGCTTATTTATACTCTTTTAAAACATTTGAGAGACATATCTTTTAGTCTGTCTGAAAAATACTATTCAAAGATCCCTCCCTTATTTACTTAAAACTAAGCATAATCCAGAGAACTGTTGATACGCTGTGGATTCCAGAATCACCGTCCAGACACTGTTGAGGCAAATCATGCCATCAGGTTGTGTTACTGTGTGTATAGGTCCCAAGCTTATATTTGTGGATGGGGCGGTACCGAGATGCACTGTGCAGCAATTGCACTTTGCCAGCGGCTGTCTGGGGAATCTGCCCAGCACAGACCTGCCAAGGCTGTCAGCCTTCCCCCCTATGCTGAATCATCATTTCTGGGCTGATAAAAAAAATTAAAAAAATCTCATGAAGCACGTGAAAACACTGAGGGGAAATGTCAGTTTTGTGATTATCTACACGTAAAGCGTCCCAAAGCATGAAACCTGCTTTGTAACAGTGGACTGAAATATCCGCATAACCAAGAGGAAAAACCAGCAGGTTAAGACTTGGATCCCAGAAAGAAAAGCAAAAGACTTGCAGATATCAGAAAAACTGGCATCACAGTTGGCGAACACCACCTCCATCAACATAATTCCCCTGCAGTTTCCTTGGTTAAATTACCAGGAATAATATACTATAATATCGTAAAGCAAGTGTCACGAGGTCATTTAGGTTAAGCAGTTCAGGATGTTGGAGCATACAGAGAAGTTAATAGTGCAACTATTTACATTCAGACTATTCAATAAGACGTGTGCTACTAAATCATATAGCTCTTTCAATATATCATGATGAAAGCTAAAAGACTTTTATATTCAGTATTCCTGCTGTACATATGCAAGCCAGACTAAGATATTTAAGTTTTTTACTCACAAATGAATCATCCACATGAATGCTGGTGCTGTTTGTTCCATTCCCATATGTTCCAGAATACTATTTCGTCCTACTTTTGTGTGTATACCAAATTAGAATTGTAAGTTGCATCAATTTTAATCTTTAAATTGGTTTTATTTACAACCCCTAAAGTTCCTTGATTATTTCTAGTAACATTTGCATCAATGTTTGCTTAAATTATTCATGACATTTCAGTTATATCATTGGGTTCTTCAAAGTAAAACTCAAAGTAACTTTTCTTTACTGAGAACAAAGATGTACTTTCCTTGCTCTCAAGCAGAAATTCATAGGAAGATGAAAGAAATGCCAAGAATTGTTAATAAACAAATTTGTGGAGTAAATTATAAACAGAAATATGAAAATATTCCCAGCAGAAATAGAAAACTCTCTCTAAAAATGCCTCCAAACACCAATTAAACCTATCCAATTAGGATAATACTTGATTTATCTGGGTCAGGACTCAATAAATTTTTTGCTGCCTAAGTAGCATCTGAATTACATGTCCTCCCTGTGTGGGACACACGACTGGAGAAAGTTGTACTGCTATGAGCCAGACGCAGAGGAGGAATGACCCACTGTACACTGCAGAGTAGCTGTGGGTGCCAGACAGAGCCTGTCCCCAGCACATGAAGGGACAGATGCTGCTTTGGACTGTGGTGGTGTTCTCGTCCACCCCAGCCTTGGGGCTCAGGTCTGAGGGACCTGGGGAGGGGGGAGGGTAACAAAGCAATAGATGGGGCAGGTGCAGGGACTGCAACCTCTTTCATGTCCCTGCTGTCTTCCTTCCCTTTCCCCAGATAGATACATTCTTTTCCTTCAATATGTATTAAGCAAATGAAACTATATCAAAGCACACAACAGAAGCATTTGCATGCATTTCTGCTTTTTTAAAGATGAGAAATTGGAATTGTAATTCTTCACCCTTAAACTGCCAGAAAATCTAAAGCAGGTTTCAGAACCCTGTAGATTTCATTCACCACAGTCTTATTTTCACGTTCTGACATTGAGACAAACATTTATTTGTACATCACAATGGAAGAGCAGGACATTATGAAACTTCTGATTCAAAGCCTGCCTACAGGAAAGCTGGAGAGGGGACTGTTTACAAGGGCATGGAGTGACAGAACAAGGGGTAATGGCCTTAAGCTCAAAGAGGGTAGATTGAGATTAGATATAAAGAAAAAAAAAATCTTTACTGTGAGGGTGGTGAGACACTGGAACGGGTTGCTCAGAGAAGCTGTGGATGCCCCATCCCTGGAAGTGTTCCAGGCCAGGCTGGATGGGGCTTTAGGCAACGTGGTCTAGTGGAGGGTGTCCCTGCCCATGGCAGGGGGGTTGGAACTAGATGGTCTTTAAGGTCCCTCCCAACCCAAACCAGTCTATGATTCAATTAATACTCTAAATGAAAAGCTTTTCTTCTTTCAATAAATACATATAATGACAATTTTTGGTGAACGTAAACAATAACATTTATGAATGAAATTCAACTTCACATTAAATGAATCAACTATTCATTTTAACATTATGAAATTGGTGGTAACGTTTATTTCATAAGACTGATGTGAATTATTCCTCAAAGAATGCAATACAAGAAGACTTTTTACAGTAATTTTGCTTCCTCAGAAGGTTTCATCAAGTGCACGATTAAACATGTTTAAGTTTTCACAATACATTTATGATTTCACACCAAATCATGTGAAATGTGAAGTTTCATATGGCTTTGAATCACAACCAAGGGGAAGTGTGTAAAAGGCTGCCAATATTTGCCTGAAACACCACATTGTGACAATAGCAGTAGATCCCGATATGCAAGTGATAAACGGGTCACAACCACTTAACTGAAATAGGTGATTTCTTATTTCACCAGGAGAAAATATAAAAACATGGTGAAAGAAAGTTTGGACTGAGCAGCCTTCCTTGAAGAATGATTTCACTGAGGGGTAGAAGAAGAGGCATTGCTAACTATATTTCCCTTATCATCAGCTTTTGCACTAGAAAGCTAAGCAGCAGCAGTTTAAAATTAAAATTGTGATAAAAAATAAAATTGATTGCTTTCAGGATGCCTTATACCCCTTCTTTCTCCTGTACTGAGTCACCCTAAGAGGTAGTGTCTCAAACACAGAAGATCAGAAGAGAAGGATAGGCCAAGGTATGGGTGGCATGACCCAAGCACCAGCCATATAGGACACTGCAGACATGAGGCACGCTAACTACAGCTCTGCTAGAAGACCCCTGCATCATGTCCAAACCTGTTTTAGTTCAGCCAAAGACTTCAGCAGTTCTGCAAGAGGAGAGTTTAAGGGAAAAGAAGGCAAGTCAGACAAAGGATTACAGTAAGACATTTTTGCTTTTCCACTTCTTGTTTGCAGTCTTTAAACTCGCCAAGGGAAGAGAAGAATCATCATGGAGTGAATATTATTGTTAGTGATATTTCCATTAGCCAAAGTGTGAATGATGTTGTCATCATTTGCCACATTGACAAGAGTGGGTGAAGCTTCAGAAATAAAATTCACATTTTAAAATCTACAAATATTTACTGTCTTTATGGCAATGGAAACAAGGAAGGGATGCAAAGAAAACGTATGTTCAGTTGTTAAAACTGTAGAGATATTGAATCTTGGCAGGTGCACATAGACATCTTAAAAAACAACTATTATTCCATGCAAAGATCTTGAGGAAATGGTCTGGAAAAAAAAGAGAGACATCTGCTAGGCATTATCTGAATAGAAATAAATGACTAATGATGTAAAGCTAAGGCAACAGATGGTCCACACTTCACAAGCTAGTCTGAGACACAGAATAAGCTCAAGCAGTTCTTCAGGCCTAGATTGGTAGAATGGCACAGTAGGAAGATATTTGCATTTGCTTGAAATGTTTTGGTAATATTTTCTTTATAGATCTCTTGTATTTTCTTATAGTAGTGTCTGTCATCCTAACACTTTTATTTGATCCTAATATAATTAGACAATGCCAAAGAAATATCAAAAGACTACAATATACCCAAAGGAAAAAGGTAAGACGGGGAATAAATTTAGTTCTTAAACTATGCATCATGGGAGTGAAAATGCCTGATCTAGGCAAACTAGCAAATTAGAAATGTGTAAGTGGGAAAAATAAAGTTTGGACTTGAAAATGTAGAGAGTGGGAGAATTTTAAAACCCAGTATATTAACATTTCTTTCTTAAGATGCTGTTGAAGGATACGGTTCCAATCTAAAATTATCAGTAAATTAAAATTTACTTGAATAAGCAGGCTCTTGGAGCTACATTAGAGACTTACTCACAAGGTGACACATAACTTCAGAGATGAAAACTGCCAACCTAGTTAAATTTTATTAAGGCAGTCACATTCTTTAGATACGATCACACTGCAAGCATTGCCAATTAAAATTAGATCATTTGACCTTCATCGGGGAAAAAACCCCTTCATCTAGCAAAAAAAAAAAAATAAATTAAGATATCTACACACAGAAGGAAGACAAAGGTTTATTTCTACTTCATAGTTCAAATAGCCATTAGTCTTTGTGGTCTTCAAGATCTTGAACGAAAATTTAAAATCTCAGGAAGGTCTGCTAAAGCAATTAACGGAAAGGGAAACACTACCTTGTCTAAAAATGAAGATTTTCTCCTGGCCTGCAAATAAGTCAGAGTTGAGGTTCAATTTTCACCTACAAAAAGTTAAAATTTATCCACATTAGTATTTGGGATATCACATTTATTTTCCAGTTTTAGCTTTTGCAGTAAATTGCATTTGCAAACAGTACCGTATGGCAAGCACTAGAGCAGGCTGCAAGAAATAAGCATTTGATTTCAGATCTCTTGTTGCTGAACTCTGGCTTGTGTGAAAAGGATGAAAGACTTGCAAGAGGAAATTCTGCAAACTTAGTTGTCTTAATTTCAGAGGTAAAACTAAACATCTTATAACAACTTCTTATGATAAAGAACTATATTAAGTGGAATATTATTCTAGAAACATGCAGTGCTGTTAGCACTGTTTCTTGGGTAGACTAGAGATCTCACAGTCACTCATACTGAATAAGCTTTAGTGACATATATTGATTGACCAGTTCATCTCTTTTTCTCTGTAATGTTTTAGTATCTATCTTCTTTCTGCTGCACTAAAAGGACTTTATTATAAAGCTGAGAAACCATTTCTTTTGTTGTCAAGATAAATATTGGCCAAATCAGCAAAATAAAAGCCTTGGGTTTTCAGACATATCAATTTGACTCTAGTTGCACTGTATTAGGCACTGTGTGAACATACATATTAGGATGCATCTTCTTTTCATATATTCACAAAATAACTCAGTAGGCATTTGACACAATCTGTACTAATAACATCAATATTTCAGCTATTTTTAAGGATGCTTCCTAGAGAAAAAATAGAGTACTGAACAGCAGCAGCAAATGACCTTTGATATGCACATGTATGCATGTGTGTACTGCTAGCTGTCAAGAAATCTGATCTCACACCAAAAGCATTCCCAGACAGTTCTGGGGAAAACAAACCAACCAACCTCTTACTCCTTCACTGCAGCCTTTTTCCAGTTACAAATAAATAAATAAAACACAGCAGTGAGTGAGTTAATGGCCATTTATCTGAAACAAGAAAGAAGGAAGAAAAAGTTAAAAAAAAAGAAAAAAAGACTTTTTTCTCTCCCTCTCATGAATTACGTTCTTGGCTTTACAGCCTTGGCAGTCTGCTTCTGATGACATATGATGCAGCCGTAAATAGCAGTCCTTGTTATCAGGACAGGTCCATATCAGCTTTATTTAATAAAGCAAGAGTTGTAGTTACTTTCTGTCTCTCTGATTTGCACATTCTCCTCCTCCCCAGAGAGCTCTTCAGCATGATGCTGTCTTTACCTGGAATCACTCCAGAGCAGTCACCTACCATTTGTTCAGCGTCTGGTTTTGAGCTGGCCCCAAGGTGGTTAGGTGGTAGGAATAAGAAGTACCACCAAGCTCCAGTAACTCCACTCTAATTAATTAGGGACTTTGGGGCACAAAAGGGATGCTTTACTTTTACCATTTTTATTGAAACATCTGCCCTCTTACATAGTTGTCGTATAGGAAATCCTGGGCTAACTGTACCCTTTCAGCTGCCATAACTGACATTTCAGCTTCTCTTCTACTCTGCAAAGTGAATATCTCATTAGGGACTGTTAAGGGTCTGTTCACGTGCTGTGTTTTTGAGGGAATTTTTACTGCACTTTCTGTGATAAGACATTTGACAGTGCTAAGGCACAGTGAAGTTATGATTCATATAAGGCTGTTCATCGTAATTGCCGAATCCTTAAAAAGCAGCTTGTGAAATGCTTGTGAAAGCAACTTGTGAATATGGTGAAAGAGTGAGATATATGAAAAACCAAACGAAGCAAGGGTGAGTGAATCATAAATGATGGAAGCTCAGAGGGATGCACCTCTCCAGGTCATGGTAGTCTATGCTATGCACCTTTATTCTTCAGGTAATTAACTACGGCCTCGTTGATTTACTGTCAAAGGCATTATCTTTGACCACAGGATAAAATACAGAGGAAAAAAACCCTACTTTTTCCAGGAGGAGAAAAAAAAACAGCTAATCCTAAAGTTTCTGAAAGAGGTAAAGACTGAAAGTCCTCTGGAAACCCTTAAGTGCTCTTCTTATGCCCTTACCTGCCTCGCACACAGTAAAGAAAGAGAAGTATATTGTGCTAAAGTGAATTGATTATGTTTTTAAAATCCTTAGTGTAGACTAAAACTAGAAATAGAAGCAAAACCCGCACAGTTGTTGCTGCCTTGGTAGTGGAAATGTAACTACAAAATGCTCTCAAGCCCCTCATTCGTACCCCAAAGCCTGATGTGACACAGTCATTGCCCCTGTCAAAAGCCTTTTACTGAAAGACTCTCTCCAAATAAAGAACTCCTCTATTGGTCTGGACAAAGGTCCCTTTCAGTCCCCGGTAGGATACATTTTAGATGCTGACAGGCTTTTTCCTGCACCTGGAAGGTTTTATCCCTGCTGCCTCTTTTGCTTTCATCTCTTTCACGACAGCAGCTTCACCAAACAGAAGTGACAGAGCACTGATATGATTTTGCTCTCTTCACAATATGAGGACAATACTTGGGTACAGCTAACTTCTCAAAATTCATGTCTAAACTGCTTCCATTCCCACAAGGAACAGACTTGCCATGGCTATAAGGCCAGAAAGCCCCTTACAGGTTCTGACTCACTGTCTAGAGAGGACTACTCAGTTTCTAAAGACTACATTTCCAGAAGTATTGATGCTTCTTAACCAACACCTGTGCTATTTATCTTTAAGTGATTACATCAAAAGAGTTTGGGCTGTACTGACGGTCTTACTGCATTTCTATATCTTCAGAAGTAATTGGGTAACTTGCGCTAGAGTCACTGTCACATGACAAACTTTCCTGGTCAAAGCTTATTTTCCACAACCCACCTTACCGTGGCAAAGTATTAGTGCGGAAATTTTCTATTTACAAAATAAAGAGGTGATGTTATTAAAAAACCTGTAAAACATTGCCTAACAAGTAATGAAAAGCAAATAGCATTAATAACTTGGTTGATGGTTTGTCACTGTCTGTTCTTACCATAATACAATCCAGTAAATGAAAATTTGGTGGAAAAAACCAAGTACCACGCCTTACAAAACACTCATTCTTACAAACAGCTATAGCTTAGAAACGACAGCGTCCCCATTAACAACCAATCTGTTTAATCCCGTGACTTTTTCTACACTCACAATTTGATAAAGTTTGACAACGCAGAATTCAGCTACAAAACTGCATATAATGAGAGCAGGCTGTAACACTGCACTATCTTCCTTGAGGCTAATCACTTTATAATGAGTTTAGTGAAAAGTACCTATGCAATAAGTTGTAGCTGACAGCAGCCCAAGGGAACCTCTAAGTGCTAAAAATTAGCTGCTGAGGGATGTTGAATCTCATCTTTTTGAAGATAGAAAAGAGGTTTCTTTCTAAAATACACACAGTTTAAAGTAGACATAAATCAAACAGAGGGTAAAAAAATTGTTTTGCTATGGGCTTTATCCTGTTTTTATTCTTTCACTCTTATGAGGTAACAAATACTTTAAAAGGAAAGTAAGATTAGTCATCCTGCTAGAGATCCAATTATAACTAATTTGTGACATTAAACACTTGGGATTCAAAAAAGACTCAGTTTTGAATCAGCTTGCCTTGGTGAGCTACACAGCCCAAGTAAAAACCTCTACTCCCTTCTCTGAGGACAGAAACTTGGAGGATAAAGTTTCTCCCAACCAGGTCCAAAGGGAAGAATTAGGTCTTTTTTTCTTTTTTTTTTTTTAACTGCAGTAAAAGCTAAGTCGTTTGTACTGCGAATACATTGGTTTGACAACCAGAACAACTAGTTGTTATCATTACATATCATATTACACAAATTTAGCTTATCTGAGAAAACTGTGGTTCCAGAAATAAACACTTCAATAATACAGAACAAAGCTAGGGAGAAGTTAAGCCCTTTGGTATCCAGGGCTATGAACCACGAGGAAAAATAATTCTGAACGGGTAATACATACAGATATAGAATCTCTGAATTACAAATCCACTAATTCTTACATTGATACTGCAATCACTGTAATGATGAACGCTGCACCTATCTTTGCCAATATCTTTTCAGAGTGATATGACAGCTGTTTATAATAGCTACCAGGGAAACGTACAGACCTTAGAATACCTGGTCTAGAAATTTGACTAATATATGGTAAGGATATTAAATAAATCACTTTACAGACTAACCCAACATTCTTTAATGGAAAAAGCCATAGCAAACTCATTCCTTGCCTGTTAGAAGGCTTGGTGTGTATGTAATTCCATCGCAGCCTTCATGGAACAAAAGCATTCATGAGCTACATGAGATTAGCATTCCCTAATGTATTATCTGCATGCAGAACGTGTTAATTACATCTACTTAAGAAATAACAGAGTTATATTTCAATTTACCTCAAAAAGCACAAATATATATAACAGATTCAGAAAGTCAGCTAGTTGGGTATTGACAAATACAGACAATATAAATCTCAAAAACAGTGTAATTGCATCTAAAAATAATAATTCCAAGCTCTCTACAAAATGGTAAAAAACAATTATGTTTTGACATATTGTAATTGTACCTGACAACTATATATAAGTTAACTGTGATCCTTATTTGCATATTTACCTATATTTATAAAATATATACCTGCTTATTTTACTCCAGGTTGCTCATTTACCTAAACATTTATGAAATATAAACCCACAATTATTAGAACAATTTCTTTTTCTATAGTGTGGTAGAATATTCAAATGGGAAGGAAAAAATAATTCCATTTTGCACAATGAAAATTATCTTTTAAAATGTTTGAGACCACAACAAATAACCCAACCTGAATTTTAACACTTATGAATGAATGACATTGGATTATTTCATGCTAAAACCCTGCTGAGATATGTAAAAAATTGATTTAGGTGTTTACTCCATTAATTTTTCTCTTTTTCTTTATTTATGGTTTTCAATGAGATCTGAAGATGTATTTTCAGAGGCATAAGAAATCTTTAAAGAAGTCTGACAACAGCTTAGTTTTCCAGACCCAGAGAATTCAAGATAAGCTTCAAATATGAAATACTGGATGCTTATCTGAATTGGAATCCACATCCAAACCATTTCAAGTGAGTCATTATATCTAGTGGCCCTTAGGTTGCTTTAGTAATCGGCAACACAGACTTCATTTAGAGATGGGATGAAGTTCATAATTCAATTACAAGGATGACTGCCTAATCCACTGAATAAGATGGACATAAAAGGTAAAATAAACAAAATTCCTACCTTAGTTTAATGAGATTCTTTGGCATAAAAGAGGTAAATTTAGTCAGCTTGCCACAAATAGGTGCTGAAAATGTAGATATTTATCACTTAAGTCCAAATTTAATTGTAGCATAAATTCAATTTAAACAGAGTGCACCCAGTTACAACTATGTTGTAGTAACTGAAAACATGATTCAGCTGTGCTTAACAGTTAACACTGGTATGGAAAGAAGAATCATATTTGAATAACGACCACTATCTGAACTCATGGACATGCTAGGTAGAATTCCGCCATCAAAGGTTAGTATAGAAATTGCAAAAACACTTCCTACATTGTTACAAATTAAAGCAATAATTGTTGGTCTATTTTCCAGGAAATATTGATTGCTAGAATTGATGCTGCAATTAATATCTACCAAGATGCACCAATGTTAATTAAATTAGTGTAAATTAAATCTCAGAAAGATAATAGCTATTAATTTACCAACAGAACATCAAAGGGTAAAAAGTAGGAAACAAACAATAGTGAAACAAGTTTAATTTAGTGATGCAGGAAGAAATTCTAAGGATTATATGAAAACTGCTGTGATCTCATGGCAGATATAACTAAACCAGTTTAATTTCCATTAAGTAATTTTAGATTCAATTCAATGTGCTTGGTAATTATTTTACAAGATGACCAAACTTCAGTCTGAGGAAGGCAAGTATATATACCCACAGCAGACAGACTTCTTTGCAATTCTGCAAGTTGTTGAAGTCTAATAGGAGGCCACAGATCATGGCTTACGCCCCTATATTCAAGAAAATATTTGTTTCTGATCTACTGAGATAGGACACATTTTGGAATCTAAATCCTGTTTCATATCTGCCACACAAAGATGGAAACTATGAAACAGTGTGTTGTTTCTGTTCCAAAGCACACTAAGTCTGTCTTCACAGAAAAACTCGGCAGACAAGAATCGGCCCAAACCTTCAGATCAAAGGCCTCTCATTTCATTAGAGTTTCGATACGCGCATTTGTCTAAATTGCTGCTGTTAAGCAAATTTGTGTTTTAAATTACTGGTGAGAAGAAAACATTCCTACCAGCAGCATGAGACTTTTTGCTATGTGGGGCAGGCATCCCCCTCCTAAAGCTTCTCCAAGTGCTCCGTGCTATCCCCTTCACTCTTTCCCAGATCTACTTTTCCTGGTCCTACACATCTTCTAGACTCAGCACCTAAGAGATGGGACTCCCTTTCCTAGGTTGCATCTGCAGCAGGCTGAAAGACCCAAGGTTGCTCTATTTCTTTTATCCTTCTCACAGCTCTATCAGAAAATTACTTTTGTAAAACAGAGACTATTCACAGCATATATGTGGTCCTTGACCTGACAGGTATAAATCTCTCTGACACAGGGAAAAACCAGTCCCTGCCTTGCTGCTTTGGAGGAAAAAATTGTTCTCCTTTGGTATTAGGTCTCAGTCTTAACTACATCATTAAATGAGCTGAGAGAAGGTACCAGTTAAACAAAATTACTTTTGCTTATTAAAAGCATTACCATAAACCCATATCATTTGCTCTCACACAGAACAAAGATGACCAAAGAACTGCATCACAGTCTATATTTCAGTTTCTTACACAGCCATCAATACCATCATTTGTTTTACCTTCTGTATGTACTTAGACTAAAATGGGTCCAAACAAAAGCAATTGCTTTGTCACAGTCTCGGAAGTAAGCCACATACCTAAACATTCAAAAATATTTTAGAAAAGTAGTTCCTTCAGCAGATACAGAGGAATTTCCTGAAAATGCGTACACTTTTTAAAGGGAAAATGTTTTTATAATCTGTACTAAGATGGAAACTAACCATGGAACGGGAAAAGAAAAATAACCAACAAAACCACAACCAGTTTGACTTTCTGCTATGATGAAATGCCTTCCAACAATTAACAGTCTTTTTCTGCACAAGCTAAAAAATTTGGAGAAATATCCAAACTTCTAGGTCTATGTTTTAACTGAACCAAACGCATGTATTTAGAGGAATATGCACCATTAACCAGTTGGGGGAACCAGAAACCCAACATGATATTAGAATACCAGCAATCATTACTCACTTTGACATGAAATGCGGTTTCAGAGAGCATATTTGGTTTTTGCTACACAGGGATGCAAAGTATCCTTTTACAAAGGTCTGCTTATACTATCACCATAGTAAATGAAGCTTTTCTTTACTGCAGTTGTTTCTGCTTCATTGTTATATAAATAAATGTAGGCTCTTCAATAAATTGTAGTTTTGCTCCAGTCATGAAAAATGCCATTTGAGGACCGTAGATATAACAAAGTTGTCCAAAAAAAAAAAAAAAAAAAAAATCAAAGATGACCATGGTTAGTAGAAAAAAAAAGTTTTGCATTCTCTCCATTGCTGTTTGCAACTGAAAGACTGTTGGAACACGACTGCTTTATGTGACACAGAATAGGTTGATTTATTAACTAGTAAATACAAAGCCCCATAAAAGGCTAAATCTTCAAAGAAGATTTTCCTGGTGTCTGTCACTAAGTAAATATAATCTATAAATTCCTCCAAACTTAAATGGCAGAAACAAAACCCACTGTTATAATTAGAAGCCAAAGATATTAAAACACACTATCCACTTCATGAATAAATACATATGGAAAATCTCACACTTGTAGTTGCTACTGGTACAGCTGCTCCCAGGGGTGAGATAATAACTAGGAAGAAAGAGAGACTTGCAGCCTCAGCAAAAATGGAAAAGTTTATGTACCAAAAATCAGCTACATAGTCACATATCTCTTTACTGGCAAGCAATGAACAAACAGGTCAACATGTTTTGGCATCTAACCACCTCCCTCAGGACCCCGTGAGCAAGGCATCAGTGGCAATGCAACTTGGTTTTTTTTTTTTTTTTTTGCAATGGTGCATTAACTTTGGCGTACAGTTAAAATACTGCAAGCATTCGTATGTTAA
Source organism: Balearica regulorum gibbericeps (assembly GCF_011004875.1). Classification (NCBI taxonomy): domain Eukaryota; kingdom Metazoa; phylum Chordata; class Aves; order Gruiformes; family Gruidae; genus Balearica; species Balearica regulorum. Next base: position 19,017,242 of record NC_046194.1, read on the forward strand.
AAGGTCAAGAGAAGATCTGGTTTTATATGAGGCCATTTCTGCACTGCACCAAGTTCCCTTTAAAAGGAGCTATAAAGGACAGTGATTTCCTAATTTGAGAATACTCAGAGTACAGGGTCTTCGGAAGATAAAGTGCCAATACGTTCAGCTCTCTGCTGCAATGCCTGACAAGTCCGCAAAATAAAAAGTATACTCAAGCAGATATTGGCATAACAGAAGTTCCTGAGGTTTCCATTTGCAGTAAGAAGTCAGATGCTATCATTCAATTTCGATTTTTGCAATGCTGGTTTATTAGATATCTACATACAAATATTTGATTCCTTTTTGACATCCTAGTATCAGAATGCCCTCTGTTGGTGTGTGAGTGAGAGTTGGTCTGTAGACCTTTTCATCTATTACTTATAGGTTATAATGACTTTTAATACAGAAAATTTCCATCTTTAAAGCAGTGTAGTTCACAGGCACTGCTGGACATGTGAGTTCTGATGTGTTCATCTCAAATAAGTACAAAAATGACATTATAAATTGTTACATACAATTTCTCAGAGGATAGACAAATCAATTGGAATTCACTTTCATAGCAAAACTAAAGGAGAAAAATTACATGAGCTCAAGTCCTGTTATTGTACCATTGAAACTGAAATTTAATTCCTTTTCCAATACCTTGCCAAATGAGACCTCAACCTCATGATGTAAAATCCTTATTGAGATTATGTTCCCAATGCCTGAACTGACAGGATTTGCCCAAGTTAAGCATCTTGTTATGCTAAAAAGCTGCTCTGTTATCAAAACACTTATTTTAATCCAAGCAAGGATACACTGTGTTAAAGAATAAAGACTATTTTTTTAACACCTAAAATGCTTGTATCACACTGCTTTGTTGATTTATTACAATAAAATCTCTACAATCCTCTTCCTTAATGCCTACTTATCCAACTCTAAAACATACTTATTTGTGCATCACATTCACATAAAATAATAATAAGTTAGCTTTCATGCCTTTTCTTCATTGCTGTAAACTCTGTGTTAAAAAACAAGGTGTTCAAAACAAATAGAACAATGACCCTTTTCTCTGTCTGTCTTCCCAGCCACAAAAAACACTCATTAACAAAACTGAAGCATTTAAACACAAAATAGTGGCCTTCCTTTGCCCTCCAGCTCCAGGAGATGCAGAGACTTCATCTCGCCTTCCTCAGTCACAAAAATACTTCCCTACAACATGTTTACAGCCAACCTCTCCTAGAGCCGCTTTTTCCACGAGGCCCAACTGCTCCTTTCCAGCACCTTCTCTAGAGGTGGGAGTAAGCAGAAACTCTGCTTTATTCCATTACAGAACAAAGTGAGAACATGGGTTACATTTTTCAAATAGGGAATCACTTATTTAACAATATTTAATGTTAGTGAAGTCACTTCAGCTGAGCTTACATATTCAAACTCCTCCGGACCACTCCTGACTATTGTGGGACCACAAGTCCCACACTTGACTATTTACTTGTTACCATCTATTCTATGCTCCTTGCAACTGCAGAATCAAAACACAAAAGTTAGTTATTTCAACATAATTAACAAGACTGGCTTCATGCACCTTCCGAAATAAACAAACGAATGCACCCAAAAACTGTTTCAGAGATGTTTGAAAACAGTATCGACACTTGAACCTTCTAGTTCAAAAAAGGATAAAATCTATGACTTCATTTTGGTCAAACCATAGTATTTAATATAAGAAGTATTTAATATAAGAAAAAATGTATTTGTTTAGCACTACTTGAATAGAAATGCTTACATCTAAGATTTAGAAAATAAGAAGAGATATCTCAAAATCCAAACGGTCAAAAAACCACCAATCCACAAACATGTTTGTGCTGACATATCTTTTTGCTGATATGTCCTTACAAAAAGGAGGACTGAAATCAAATTTATAAAACTTACTTATAAATGCTAAAAAATGTAAATAAGTTTTTAGAATTTGGAGCTGAATTTATGTGGACAAATAAAATCTTACTACTTTATGAAAACAAATGAAGCAGAATTATGGGGCTCCATTTCACACTTGTTTTAATGTAACATTTCATAGACAATATTAGTGTCATTGGTAACTATTATTATTGTTTTACTATTATTACAATTCTTTTACAATGTTTCAAAATCAAAATTGAAGATTAGCCTAGCTGCTTTGTTATCAATTAAAATTGGTTTAGAATGATTCAGTAATTCTTACAGCTATCTGCTTACATGCCAAACAACTGTTTATGCTAGATACTTGTATTCCATAAAATGCTTCAACTTGGGACCTGAACAAAAAATAGCATAATTCCTCCAGCATGCCACTCCACCCTTACATTACACGTTTCAGCACCCTGATTACACCCCAGCTTGGCTCTTCCTTCTTAGCCCCCAGAAAGTAAACCTGCCGTCCATCTAGCCCATCCGACAGGGCTGCTCCTTTTTTGCCATGAGTCAGTGTCAGTAAAGCCAACAATTAAGATGTATTAGTTCCTAGAAATCATCTTGCAGGCTTGAAAGTTCAAGCATTCACCGACATACAGACATGGAGTAATACTAAAATAACTGAACTCCGCCTTAGGGCGGCTCAGACATAAGAGCATACAGAGATATGATGGATTATTCCAACTTCCAAAGGATAAAGAGGCAGGCAAATGCATTCTGAACACACAGGAATGATATTCACAGCTTTTTTGCCATTTATTGATTGTATTGCTTATTTTTTTATCAGTTTATCAACCACTTCTGAATCACTCTGTATCTAAGCTACACTGGTACGAAAAAATGCTTGAAAGATCACTAGTTGACAAGAAACTATAACCTCTTCCACTTTACCCAGTGACAGAGTTAATTGGTCATTGAAGTTTATCACCGAAGCCACAGATTTGTGGGAAAGGCTGCTTGCATCTCTGTTATTTTGTTGTTATTTCTTCCTTGATTATAAGCATGCATGTTTTCCTAGACTTCTCACACAAGAAAGAAACTCTACTGGACAAATTAAGGTACCTTTAGATTTCTTATGAATTTGTTTTAAAAAACCCCATCCCCACAGCCACAAAAAAAAATGCTGTTAAGGCCTTAAATATAACTGCTCTAAGTGACGATGTGCTTTTACTAGTGTTTAGTTCCACTATTTCTAATGACTTAACAGCTATAAGAAAGAGCTACAATCAGCTTTAACTTAGAGCTGTAGCAACAATGGAAGTTAAAAGAGAAGAAAAATAATTTAAAAACCCCCAAACACCACCATGGAAGGAAGTTGCTGTTTTCACAAACACACAGTTTCTATTAACCTTAAATAGATTTTTAAAAGATTGTTCCTTCATCCTTTAAATTGATTAGCATTCATTTGTAAAACAGGTCAATATAACATTCATCTTAAGTTATGCTCCTAATGTAGACCTTGCTTGTAAATAAATATTAGTGATTTTTTTTATTCCATTATCTATTTAATTTATGAAAATAATGGCCTCTGAAATGACACAGTAGATAATGTCTGTTTATTTATGGCAATGACAGGTGGAAAGAATTAAACTTCAAGGAATTTACTTAAATTCTAGATAGGTACTGCACATTGATTGACAAGCATTTAACTTGAGCTCAAGAACCAGTAGTATTTCATACAGCTGATCTCAAATTTTTAAATTCATATTAGTTAATGGGTTTGTGAATTATACATCCTGTAGATAAATGCCTAAAGATCCTATAGAAAAATCTTATTGGTAGGTCATTCCTGCAAAAAAGAGGGTAACAGAGACCTGAATGCAACTTCACGTATCAAACTGTCTATATTACCATGCAATCCTTTGAGTTTGTTCAGTGGAAAAAAAATCTTGTAGCAGATTGCTGAAGTAAAAGATTTTCTTGATTATTTGTTTTGTGGAAAGCATATGTGGGTTAGTTGAGGTTTGTGTCAGATTTTTGTCCCTCTGGCACTCAAATCAAAGCTTTGATTTTATATAGCGCTGTGGAAGAAGTTGAATCATTTTTCAATTACATAGTCTAAAATTCACTTCTGTTCAGAGGATGAGCCCAGGGTCTAAGAAATGTTCACGTCCTTATTTTGCAAATGATACCATTCAGGTAGCCTCCTCTATCCATATCCACTGAAACCTAAAATCAAGTTCTCGTGTACCACACATACAAGACAGCTGAAGAATCTGGTCGCATAACCTCAAAATATAATTTGAGACACTTTAATGTATTATTCATTTTGAGCCAGATTTCTGCACTAATTTTGATTCTCCCCGTTAGAAAGGGCTTAATACCGAGAATTAAGAAACCGATTATACCTAGAATACACTGGTATTTCATCTTAAAATCACTTTAATTAACGTGTGATGCCTTTATTTGTGTTAGGGAAGACAGTACTACTCTGCATTTATGCTCTTCCAAATAATATTACTTATGAAAACACTACCCCATGTCAGGCTGTTACAACACACAAATCACTCTTGCAGTATCAATAGCAATGCAGTTTTCAAACAGAAGTGTATATTTTATCCAAAACCAACATTCTGCAAGTCCTTTTCTTCATCAATGTGAATAATAGAAGTTTCATTTTCAATATAACTGGAAATCAGAAGCACAGTATTTCCAAGCATGCACTATATATGTCTATTTGACACCAATGACCTATAGAAATCTAAGGCAATCAACTTATAAAACTGCTGTCAGATTCTGGTTTTTATAGTCATTTCAGCAAGTTAAGACTCTAGAGACATTATGTTTACTCTTGTCAGATTTAAAATTAAAAGATTTTCTCAAAAATTTTGTTTCATTCATGAGAATATTTTCACTCATCCAGATGATAAAAAAATGTGTTTAAGGATAGTATTACATTAAAAGCTTTTTACAGAAGTTAGAAAAAGGGTCCTATTTCCATCCCTTTATTGATGCCCACTTAAAAAAGACAGTGTAAACAAAACAATAACAAAGACGTTCATTTTATGTTTAGCAGAATTCAAAATGCAATAAAATATTAACTGTGTTTTTGATTTAAAAAGTCAAAGGGATGCAATGGATAGATACCCTCTGGGCTGTTACAGTGTCACAGGAGTTGAAAATCTGAGGAAATTACCAGAATTTCCTGTATAAGTTTGGACAGTATCCATGTTAACACAGAACAATTAAGTAACAAACTCAGTTTTCACTACTCAGAGGAAAGCATTTTACTATTACTGAAACATGTCCCTTTGCTATTAAGAAAATTGGTGCAATAACAATGTAACACCAAAGTACATAACAAATATCTTATTTAGGTCAAAAACTCGAATTATTTCCCAAAACTTGTTTGAAAATCCAAAACCAACGATTTGTCTTCTAAGGAATTCAGCAGAAAGAACGTGTCTTTCCATGATGAAGTTCTATCACCTCAAAACATTGTCTTGTCAAAAACATTAAGATGAATAGGTACACAAATCTTATACCTAAATTTAAGTGTTTACCTCAGGTTTTGCAACAACCTCAAAACGTGGGTGTTCAGGTCCCAGCTTCTACTACTATAAAGCTTCCCCCTCCACCCCCACATTCCTTAGTAAGTCTCTTTTAAATGAAAAGCCAAACAAATATTAACAATATATCCTACATTTATGACTTAAATGGAACCACGTAAATGAAATACAGAGATAGTCAGAATCTGTATCTGGAAAGATGCAACCTATTATCTTTACATGTATCCCTCTCTGGAAATATTTGAAGAGAAAAATGACTCAGCACAGAAAATCGTCTATGGTCTTTCACCTGGACTGTGGTAGCAGCAACCTACCTGCTTCGGGCATTCTTGGTACTTTTGTTTTGCACAATAGAAATTTGCTCAAGAATGACACTGCTGAATGCTGAATTGAAATTACAGAAATCCAATTGTAATTCTTGATGGTTTATTGCTGTTAGTCAACATAGCAAAATGTGGCAGAAACCCAGAAAGTATTGAAAGAAGCAATTTGTGCAGCTCGGGCTTGCACCAATCACTGCCACTGCCGTACAGAGGAGCTGCCAGACAATTCCTCCTTTCCCAGAGACCGTCACTGGCACTTCCTTTGCTCAGAGCTTGTCAATCTGTATCTTCATAAAGTCTAGCATTTATGAGGAAATGCCACTCTCCTCCCCACCAGCCCCTTCTGCTAGCCATTGTGACAACAGAGGTTATTTCAACACGCCTCTGGAGCTAATACAATTCTTCTCAAAAGCAGATAAGGACTAAGTATGCTGTAGACTGTAAGTGTTATAGAAACATGCTCTGGCAGAAGTTAAACAAATTACAGTACTGCCACTGTAGTCCTCACTCTGTCAGTTTTGCCTTTACAATCCTATCTTTTAAGGAATTTTTAAAAAGAAACATTTATTGGGCTCTTCAACATCTTGGGAAGATTAGACTTTCAGTTAAAATTGGCTTAAAATCAGTTCAAAATGTGACTTGCAAATACACCCCCTCAACAGCTATTACTAATTACATGCTTTCTCCTTCTACAGCTTTTCCTTTTTCACCTTATTCACACCACCATCAGGTGTGATGAAGGCTGAGAGGCCTTGCAACAGCTCAGACAAGCTTCTGATTTGGTAGAGACAGAAAAAGCCAAATACCCATGAAAATCCCTCTTTTGTTTCACGTACATATCAAATAGCTGCAGAGTAAACAATTTGGCCAAGAGTCTCATAGGCCCCTCTGCTTTCTGAAGGGTTTTCCTCCATATTTACTTTTAACTGAGACTGGAAATTTCACAAGGTCTTTCTATATCTTTGCTACATTATGATTTAACATAGCTAAACAAAATTGCAGAAAATTTTTCCTTTCTCAAAAGTTCTTTAGAACTAAAGAATCATGCACGAGAGGCATAAACTAAGTACTTAAAAATAAAACATACCTGAGCCAGACAAAAAAAAAAAAATGCCATGGCCAGATAAATTAAAACCTGTAAACTCACTAAGGGCGGGGTGGCAATAACCCACCACTTACTGTCCTCACCAATCTGTGTTCCTTTATGCAGCCAACCTACCCCACACTCTGCACCTGCTCACAACGTGGAAGGATAATGAGAACATTCTTGTCAACGCATATCTGATGAGTAGGGATCTTAGAACCTCTCTGGTTTTAGAGCTATGTTAAATGGATTTTGACCACTATTACATTTTCTTCTTGGGATGAAGAGTGGAAGAGAACAATATAGCAAATATATTCTACACCTTCATTTCTGTTCTTAAAAATATCCTCACCTGTTTTAAACCATACTTAGGTTCCAGGGAACGTGCCTAATTAGAGCTAATATTTTCTGGGAAAAGGCAATATTTTAGATCTCTCAAAACCATGTTAAGAGCTCCTTGCACAGAATTGCATCACAGAAGCTTTAATATACGAATCTCTAAAGGACTTTGAAATAAAGTTTTATTGAAACAAAATATATTCAGATATAATTGAAAACTATAATTGTCTTACTTGGTTCCCCAGATAAATATTGTTGTATATTCCAGCCTTAATATGGCAAACATTCATATGTTAAAAATAGCAAGTCAGGTCTAAAGATCTGTCTGAAAAGGAGTGCTTGTTGCAGGAGAATCCTGCAAATACACAAAACATTGTATATGCAAAAGCAGTTTCACTGGATTCTAGGAGATTATCTATGCCAAAACAAATAACTTAGACATTAAATATTTACAGGAAATGAGCTTGCAACTGCAATTAAACTCTGTTGTTTTGTTTTGTTTTTTTTTTTTAAAAATAAGCACACTTTCTCCACATATCAGCATAGGTACCCAAGATTTGTCTCTGCAGGGACTAAAATCCTTTAATAATCTGGTTGTAATTTCCTGAAATTAAAGGATAAAATTGGTGTTTAATGCACCTTGTGGTGTCCAAATACAGTAAAACTAGTTCCTGATGAAGAGGAAACCTTAATGAAGACCTAGACTACAGGTAGGTGCCTGAAAGGATGCTGCAGCCCACGGTCAGAATCTCCTGGGTGTTTTGCATGTGCATAAATGGCTCGCATAATCATTCTGCTATTTGAATAATCCCTCTTTTAAAAAAAAATAAATCACATCTCTAATCTGTTTACTGTGATCACAAAGCACGGAAGAAAATGTGATAATAAGCTGAGACTATTATTACTTATCTATTGTAATTCACAAAACAAGAAATTAGGTAATTATGTTAATGAGATAATATTCACAGCCCAGAATTTAAAGAATTATTATGCAAATCACATCATGAATAGAGAAAAGAAGCAAAAGAAAGGTTTACACACCATAGTCATACAATTATGCCAGAATGCACACACCCTACTGAACTTTAATTTGAATGAATGGAATTAAATCATGTATTTTCATACTTTTCTAAACATGAAATACAGCATGCTCAATTCAGCTCAGTATGAGTAGTGACAGACAACATGCAGGCTGCATGTTCTCAGAAGCAAGAGTAGGGGCACATATATTCAGATGATCCTGTGATAGGGGGTTACTTGCTAACCAAATCAAGAAAGAAGAATGCATGCCCACCAGCTTAACCCAGGGCTGAGAGACAAGAATGCAGGTTTTGATTCAAGTTACTCTGCCGTTTCTTTCTTGGTGAGCTCAAGTATGTTTTGGTTTGGGGTTTTTTTTCTCCTTACCTTACAATCCTTCCCACCATAGCCAGGGAAGCTCCTTGTACAATAGAGCTTGAGTGCTTTGTCAGAAAATGAGAGGTGAGGAGTTGTGAAATTGAGGATTTAGGTAATATTCAAATACAAATATTTAAATAATCTTTCACTCCAGGATTCTAACACACTGACTTTTACACAGCTTAAAGTTCAATGACCTGATAAAAAGTCTCCAGTAAATTACACCACTCAGCTAACCTACTCCAAGATGTTTGAGCTCTAAAAGGAGAATACTTCAGCTAATTGAGAGATAATCTTAAACTCTGGGAGTGGAACTGTGGAAAAATACATTTACTTGAAGGTGTTATTCCACAATGAGACCAATGAGGCCATGAGCAAAACCATACTGTGGTCCCCTTTAAAACTGTAAGGTCAACATATTCATTTCTCAGTTCGTTAAACCATGATCTCAGTGGCATTTTTTAAAAGCTATGTTGATGAGCTAAGGTTAATTCAAATCACAATGGGAGAAGAGCCAAAGAAAAGTTTGAAACCAAGGAACTGCCTGACCTTGAATAGCTGCTTGGCTCTGCCAGTAGTGGGCTAGACTACTGAAGGAGGAAAGACTAAGGAAAACACATAACGTGCCCATATGTACGTAAGATGAACAATACAAAAACAATGCTCATTGATTATCTCATTACTTCAGTGCTTGTCCTCCTCATCCAGCAAAAAGAAAGGTTACACCTGGGACAGCTCAGTCTTTCATGAAAAGGAAATCAAACAGGATTTACCATTTCTTTAATGTAAGACTGACTCTCGTAATGAGAAGGAGGGGACTGTGATCCTGGGTAAGCTTTTCTCATTAAACTGTCAATTCTGTGTTTCTAAAAAATTGATTAAGCGAGGTACATGTTGACAATCCTGTGAATTTTAACAACTTTAAGTCAATTACGCCAGCATCCAAGCACAGAGTTTCAATATTGATGCTGGGATGTTATCTTTTACATCTGAATAAAATAAAGTCTTGAAAAGCCAAAGCCAGGAGGGACAGCTTAAAACATGAGAATGCAAAGGGCAGCCCTCTCCATGTAGCTGTCATAAAACACACTGTTGTTTAAAGCATTTTGTGATGAAATGCAAAAAGTTCACTTAGAAATCATGACAAAGCATCACCTCTTAAAGCCTAAAATAATCGTGGTGGGGACAACGTTTCCTCCTGCTTTACCTGTGAATCACATTACATAGCAGGAAGTTAAAAGGGAAGCCAGTAGTAGAGAAACTCTAAAGCTATTTTCATCCTTTTAAGCAGGAAATGATGCAGACTACTACCAGGCTAAGGAGTCACATATGTTCCCTTAAACCCCTGCTTGGGGAGGAGTACAATATCCACATGCCCTAGCAAAACCTAGCTGTGGGAAATAGGGAAACAAAACTAACAAATCAAGGGGAAAAACAAACCCCAAACAACAAACCCCCAAACAGTTTAGGACATCAGAAATAGCTCATGAAGTTGGACTGAAATGTTTTATCAGCAAGTCCTTGACTTGTGGCCAGGCATTGTTAAATTTTGTGAAAAAAATAATATATCTTGTCTCTTTTCCCCCTACTTGCAGCTTCTACCCTTTGAATTTGGAAAGCTGCAATAACAAAAAGCCAGTGTTTTGTTTGTGCATTTGATGCTTCCAGGACTGTAGGTAGAGTAAGAAATATTTTATAGTTTCATTAGTTTAGGAACCATATTGCAGTTACAATGACTGAGAAAGACATTTATTTTAATGGAGCATAGCCTTTTATGCAACAATTGTATCAAATCATAATGTCAGAAAAGTTTTTGTTGGTTGGGTTTAGTCATTTCTGGCCAGGTTAATGCTTAGGAAATTATTCTTCGGGAGAGAGCATATAAATTTCCATCTCATTTCAACACTTTACATAAATATGAAAGATTAATGCTGCGCCTAACTTTTAGGGGAGAAAAGCAATATGCTGGATAACATATAGAGTTTTTAAAGAGAGACTGACAATTCTCTGCATTAATTAACGTTTTAGTGAACGTTATCCTTAAAAGCATATTTTCTAAACCTGATAAGGACAGAGTGCACTGATTTACATTTTAGACTGGCTACTGCCCCAGCATTATTTCTTACTATAGACATCTATACAATTGATATTTTGCAGAAAGAAGAATATACTTTATGTCAGAGACAAGCCAAGATTGTCTTGATATATATGATTTTGCTACATGTACTTTTTGAATAATGGCTATATTGTAACTTTTAGTGCAAAGGCATTCAATCCATTCAACCTGTAATTCATAGGCCAAAACAAAAGAGGACCAACACTTAACATTGTATTCCCTACAGAAGTATTAGTCCTGTGTTAGAATTTCACGAGGACTGAGAAAAAATGCCATTCTGTGAGCATGATGTGAATGAAATTATTTTGTCATCTTCAGATTTAAGTCACAAACCCTAGTTTTGGAGAAAAACAGAAGGTTTTTTTTTTTTTTTTTAGTGTAAAGTTATTTGATTACAAAACACCAGATTTACTTTCCACTTCAATCTATATTTAAGATACATTTCAATATTACTCTGGTTCCACAACAATTATCAGTCCAGGACCAGATTTCTACCCATATACTGATCCATGTATCCCATCCAAGAACAACTTCACCAGGACAACAGAAACATTAATAACACCACCACCACCACACAGGAGTACACAGCATTAGTTCTGTGCAGGCTCTGCCTCCCTGCTACAAGTAAGCCCAGGAAGCACCGGAATTTTTTGAGGGGTTTTCTTAAGCACGTGGTTAATCTTAAGCAATGCATGTCTCTGTAGAGTCACTGTTCATCAATTGACAATGCACCAGTTTTCAAGTGCTTGCTAAATTAAGATCCAAGTATTATTTTTATCTATTCTCAAAATTGTGCAGGGATTCTACATTTTTATTAGTATTTCTTAAACAAGCAGTTTTTCCTACCGATACTGCAAGGGAAGAAAAAAGTTTTTCTTGGTATTGCATTCCACTTTATATATACATAATTATTATTTAAAGCCTGAAGCTTTTTATTAGCCTTCAATTAAAAGACCAATAAATGATCTATCATACAAACAGATGTCAAATTAGGCAGCATCTGCCTTGAAAGTATTGTTAGACTATTGTAAAGAAGTTTATGGACTTGAAACTCTTTTCTTAAGTAGTTTACTGCCTCAAGTTAGTAATACATAGACATAAGCTGAATGAATCATAAAGTATCAACATGAAAAGAGTATAAATAAGTACTTATTTAAAAATTAAAAAGGTTTTTTTTACATATGTCAGAACTTAGACATTTTCATGGATGTATGACATTTTATTAAAACAATGGTAAGCATTTAACATGAAAGGTCTTTTGTGAGTGGTTACTGTGCTGTTTCGTTATCAACAACCTTCCGTGTCTCAGTTGGAGGAATATTTTTAAATTTACCATAACACGATAAACTAGCAAATACTATATATTAATCATGGCTAACTTTAAGTGAACCTAATGACAAGTAAATTGATATGCTGAAGTTATTGCTTATTATGCCCCCATTTCTTCCTTTTCCCCTAGTGAAGTACCAAGTCTTCATTATTTTATTTTAGATTTAGAATCAGACTCATAAAATCATTTAGGTTGGAAAAGACCTTTAAGATCATCCAGCCCAACTATTAACCTAGCACTGCCAAGTCCACCACTAAACCGTGTCCCTAAGCATCACATCTACACAACTTTTAAATCCCTCCAGGGATGGTGACTCCACCACTTCCCTGGGCAGCCTGTTCCAATGCTTGACACCCCTTTTGGTGAAGAATGTTTTCCTAATATCCAATCTAAACCTCCCTGGCACAAACTGAGGCCATTTCCTCTTGTCCTTTTTCCTGTTACTTGGCAGAAGAGACCAACACCCACTTGGCTACAACCTCCTTCCAGGTAGTTGTAGAGAGGGATAAGGTCCCCCCCCCAACCTCTTTGTCTCCAGGCTAAACCACCCCACAGCTTCTCCTCACAGGACGTGTGCTCTAGACCCTTCCCCAGCTTCATTGCCCTTCTTTGGACACACTCCAGCAGCTCAATGTCCTTCTTGTAGTGAGGGGCCCAAAACTGAACCCAGCACTCGAGGTGCGGCCTCATCAATCCCAAGTACAGGGGGACAATCACTGCCCTGGTCCTGCTGGCCACACTATTTCTGATACAAGCCAGGATGCTGTTGGCCGCCTTAGCCACCTGAGCACACTGCTGGCTCATACTCAGCCAACTGTTGGCCAACACCAACAAAAGGACAAACAGTGTCCTTTTCCGCCAGGCAGCTTTCCAGCCACTCTTCCCCAAGCCTCTAGCATTGCCTGGGGTTGTTGTGACCCAAGTGCGGGATCCGGCACTTGGCCTTGTTGAACCCCGTACAGTTGGCCTCAGCCCATCGATCCAGCCTGGCCAGATGTCTCTGCAGAGCCTTCCAGCCCTCAAGCAGATCAACCCTCCTGCCTAGCTTGGTGTCATCTGCTATTAGTTTTTACTATCACTATTTCTTAGTCCAAATAAATTTAAATCTTCCACAATAAAACCGCACAAAACCCCACTCACCAAATCAATTAACTCATTCAATTTTTAATGGGTTAGGCCAGTGGTATAGTGTGGTTTTAAAACAGTTCTAGAGGCAAATTCTATAAAGATCTACATTTTTAAGCCCCTTTTATTGGATTGTTTCGCTGCTGACCTTAGGGACTTTAAAACATCAGATTAGAGCTTGTGAATTCCAGACTTCTGTTGATAAAATTGGATTCCTCAAAGTTTGACCTGTGGCGATGGTTTTGTTTTGCTTTGCTTTCTTCCCCAGCAGCAGCAGTTTTCAGAACAAATGAAATTCGCAACAGTCAGTGAATGACTGAATGCACCAAATATTGTCACAGCACACTCACATGGTAGGAAAAGGATAAGATGACAGTTAAAATGGACAAAAAAATGATTTAATGGCATTCATTTTCTCCCTTGCCCAATGGATTGTCCATTGGTTCAACAGCTGATGTGAGGTACATTTTGCTGATAAATCAAACTCACTTACATTAATCTTTAAGATTAGAGTTGTTCAAGCCTTTGTATACAAAATAAGGTTTCTTTTTCCTACACTGAAGTCTTGCGGACATTTGAAATACATTTCACAACAGAGAGCAATTCAGCAAGGGTTATGTTTAGTTCAGCTGTGAAGACTAGAAAATCTATTGGGGACATAAAACTTGGACAACATTGCATCTCCATTCCCTCTCTGTTCAGGAAACATGGCTTCTTGCTGCCATGCTAAGGCTGCCCCTTTCAGTGACAGCATTGGGAAGTTGTGCATTTCATACTAGGGAAAATCTGTCTTCTCATTATTCAGTATCACTAGCAAATAACATTTTAGCCTTAATCATAGGCTTAGACTAGTAGAAAGAGAAAAAGGTGATTTTACCTCTCTGTGTTCCCCCACTGTGTGGTTTTAGGCAGGTGCAATGCATTTCACACTTATAATTGCTCACCACACATTCTTTTCAATCTTTTATAATTCCTCCTCCAAAAAGATGCATCTTTGCTCAAATAAATCTTTCTCCTCACTCTGTATAAATTCAAGATAATTTTCCCTGAATAGCTTTGTTAAATCACTGCTGAATTTCCAACATCTGATACCCAGTAGCTGGAAGCTGAAGCTGAACTGGTTTAGATTACAAATAAAGCACACAATTTTACCCTGTGGATAATCAAACCTTAGAACAATTCACCTACAGGTGTGCTGAATTCTTCATCATTTGAAGTCTCCAAATCATCATTCAACATCTCTTAAAAATATAAGCTCTAAATCAACCAGAGACCACACTGTACCTGATGCAAGAGTTACTGCAGAAAATTCTAGATTTGTGTTACACAGCTGAGCAGACAAAATGGCCATTATAGGGCTATTTAACTGTAAAATCTTTTAATAAGCCCATATAGTTATCATATGGAAAGATAAGGAAGCAAACGTAAAACAGTAAAATTAGAAGTGATAGCAGAGTAAGGAGGTAGAATTTGGATAAGCTAGTTTCAAGTTAAGACCAACAACTCAGAATTACCAAAAATTCCTTGAAAACATACCAGTGAAAGCAGTAAAAGTCTTAAGCAGAAAAAAAATCCTCACTGGTCTTGAGAGACTGCAGTTGGCCTGGGGGGGTTCTGCACACCCGTTGAGCTTGGTCCATGTAGATCTTACAACATTAATAAAAGTAAAATTATTTTTAAATGTTATTTTCATTGATTAATTAGTAATGACATAAAATAATTTAAAAAACCCACCCAAATGAATAGTTATGTATTAAACAGGTTACCAAAAAAAGAGCTTTCACGAAGAAGCAAATCACCAAGGTAAACTGCAACTTCACAATGCAGTCCATGGATATCCATTTTCATTAACATTTCGTGGGAATTCACCTTAAGCAGGCAATAGCACTGCTGAAAATTCTGGATTTTTTTTTCCTACTTCAAGTAATACTCCCTTCTGAAGTGTCCTTACAGAATAAGGAAAACTAGTGACTGAGAAAATGCTCATGGTTCTTCAGTTCTCAGACGCAATATGTGCATTTACTTGTTCTTTAATCCACTAACAAACCAACTCTGAAGCATTCCAGTATCCTTTTTTTTTTTCAAGTGATGCTTGTCTGATAAACAAGAAAGTGATTAAGAGAGAAAAAGAGCTGAACTGCCAAGTGCAGTGTTCAGAAGCAATGTGACAAAAAAAAAAGGTTGGTAAAACATGTCAGGATAAACACAACTCTGAAAAAAGTAACGGACACAGGCAGCAGTCTGGAATCCGGGTACATTCCTCCAATCTCTACCCTTTCCTTTATTTCCCTTTCAGATAGCCACTATGAGACCCTGATTATGCTACAGAAGCATCAGTAGACAGACCTCTCAGCAGTGCCAACAGATTAAGTCAATTACTGATTTCCCTAGAAAACCACAGAACTGCTTTCCTATAGTTGAAATGAAAACCAAACAAAATGAAACCCACTGCATGACCAAAACAAAGTTGAAAATGAAATTTATAGTCAGAACAGATGTCAGATTTGTGAAGTTTTAAGGTTATAACCACCACCCTGGTAATACAGCTTAAGTGACAAGGCGACTTATAGGAATACTTCCTGGCTACCACACGAGAGGAAGAGGAGGTTAAATTAGGTTGGATAGCTCCAAAGGTATTTTCACAATAAGCAAAGATAATGAAAAGCTATCAGATCATTGCCTGCATGTGTTTATGCTTCAGCACAAGGAGGCAGATGACACTTAATAGTGACTGTATTTATTGGCATCATCGACTGTTCAGCATTTTCCTTTTAAAAATCATGGCCAGCACCGATAACACTGGGCATGCACAGATTGCATTTAATGCCATGTTGTGGCTGAGGCCATTCACTCTGAGTTAGGAAGCCTGAAGGAGATATTGTAGGGGTTTATCTGATATCCCATACTTCAAAATTTCTCATAGTATTTGAATTAGAGGACGAGTTTAGTACAAAAGCACCAAAATAGTTCACAAGAGAGCAAGAAAGTTCTTTAATTATGTGACACCCATCCCCTGAAGCTCTCCTGTGTCTTATATTTTACACAGAAAGTGCTGAAGAAATTGGTTTAATCTTATTTTTATTAATAAAAATGACATATAACTCTCTAGTCAAGTTCTCAAAGCAGAAAATGTGCCTGCATTGTTATCTGAAGACTTGTAGCCTTGAGAATATACAGTAAGATAGTGCCAATTTGGAGGCTGCCATCTGTTTATCAAAATATAAGTCCATAATCCTAACTAAGAAAAAATTGCTACTGCAGATGAGTGCCAGAGTACAGACCATTTCTACCAACACTAATAATATTGCTTACATCAGTCAATCTTTCTAAATGATTCTCTTCTTGGCTGGCTCTTGCCTGAGTTCAGGCAAGACTGACTTCTTGTCAGCAGAAGTTTTGGCAGGTCTAT
The DNA here is from genome assembly GCF_011004875.1 of Balearica regulorum gibbericeps. Taxonomy (NCBI): domain Eukaryota; kingdom Metazoa; phylum Chordata; class Aves; order Gruiformes; family Gruidae; genus Balearica; species Balearica regulorum. Next base: position 19,033,822 of record NC_046194.1, read on the forward strand.
TCCTTCCTTTCAGATAACAGAAAACAAAAACATCATGTGCTACTAATGTTAACTTTCACACTTTTTGGAATACGTAAAAGTTCGAAAAATAGACGTAAATGACAATTCTTTTCACGTATAAGCTAGGTAAGAGATAGAAGTTACTATATGCTAAAACTAATGTATTTTTCCCCTTCTCTTGAAATAAAGCAACTTTCATTTTCTATTTTTCAGAACCACTGTAGTCTGCAAGTAGTGTTCAATTCAACAAATCACTTGAATATATGCTTACAGGTAAATTGACTTTCATAGGGCTATATTTGATATTAGACATGTACTTACTTTACTGAATACTGATAATGTCACTATACTACTTTGTTGGCCCATCTTCTGTACCTCCCAGGCATGTCACAATCACAGTTATATTTATTTGAATGTATATTAGTAATGCAGCACTTGATACATAAGATACCTTCAATAAAGACAGTCTTATAAAATATCATCCTAGAACATTTGTTCTATTGGAATAAAATCCACAGACACACATATTAAGACCAGCCCAACATCCAGTCCTTCATTTTTAAGAAATCAAGGGCACACATTTACTCTAGACTATAGGAAAATTCAAATGACTGAGGAAGTTTCCTATGTTGGAAGCTTCATGCTCTGAAGTCTTCAAAGGGCTTAAAGGAAAAGCAGTTTCAATTAATAGAGATGCCAACAACCCACACAACCCCCCCAAAAACCCCCTAAAAACACAAACAAACAAACCCAACAAAAAAACCACCCCAAAAAAGCTTCAGATATCCAAAATCCACTTTCAGTAAAGTTTTCAATCTTATAAATCAGATGGGAATTCCAAGAAGACATTCCACAGCGTCGAACCACAGTGCCAAACTATCCTTAAGTATTTGGTTTTAAACCTGAATATTGGAGAAAATAGGGTGGGATGTTTTGGGGTTTCGTTTTGTTGCTGTGGGTTTTTTAAAGAAATCCAGTATTCTCCTCATTATACCTACTATTTCCCTTTCTCTTCAAGCACACTTCTTTGTTACACCGAGCTGCATTATGAAATTTTCATACTCGATGCTCTTGTAAAAGTGTAACATCCACATAGGAAGACAGTCTGTCTTTGAGTGCCTCTTCTGAATTAATCAGTCAACGACTTTCTGCTCAAGTTTCAGCTTGCAATTCCAGTAACATGATTATGGCACTTTTCTGTTTGCCTCACTTTGCTCCTGCCAGCTGATAGTAACAATTACCCTAAAATAAGCCCTGAAAATTAATAAAAGTTGAAACAGAAAAACAGAACTTCTAACAAAAAACCATCACATTGATCCTTCTTCTCATCATCTTTAGTTGTAGCACCTACTCTTACAGTTTCCCCAAGGTTCATATTATTGAGATTTCTGTGTGCAGAGCTCTAACTCCTTCCTTTTTCTTCTACGTCAAAAAGGGACAATTAAGACTTAAAGTAAGTATGTCAAGCGTCCCATCTGAAATGCCCATTTCATCTTGTGAGTAGGAAGGATATAGCTTCAGATGGAGTGTCTTTAGGGAAATGGGATGATACAGGTGGAAGAAAGGCTGTCTATTCTCCAGTGGATGGGGAAATGCAAAAATAAATAAGGCTGGATTGAAACCTTTGCCTGAATAAATAATAGCGGGCTGTGGTTATCTTATCTTTTACATGCAACTTCCAGGGTTGTAAAACTTTTTTCTCCCTGTGGAGGAACAATCCCCTGGGAAGCTCCCGAGCCCCATGCAGTGAAAGCTGGTGTCAGTGAAAACAGAGTGACAGAAGTAGACACAGAATGATTCCTAGGTAGTTGTTCCTGTAGGATACCACACAATAGACAGCACTTGCATCTAGTTGTTCTTATTCTTATGGAAGCGTAATCCCACCAAAGTGGAAATATTTGGAGAAAAATTTTATCTCTAAGATCTTTTCCACAGATTTTTCTTCTTTCAACAATTTACCTGACACTAACATGAGATTCAAAAATACTGTAATATTGTGATTCTCCAGATCATTTGACGTTAGTTTTGTATTTTCTAGAATACCTAGAGTTCCCTTTTTTCCAGGGGAAAATCTTACAATTTTTGAAGACTTGATAGGAAAGACTATCACTCTTGTCAGTTTGTCTCCTAACTATCAAAAACTCTCTTTTGAAACAGAAGAAACAGCAGATGATATTGGGTACAGAGGCAAGAACATCCCTACTACTCAAGCAGGGAAAAAATCTTAAATTTCTTCAAATGCCCTTTATAGAAAAGGGTAATGGTTTTAAACTAAAAAAGGGTAGATTCAGATTAGATATAAAGGAAGAAATTCTTTATGATGAGGATGGTGAAACACTGGAACAGGTTGCCCAGAGAAGTGGTAGATGCTTCATCCCTGGAAACTTTCAAGGTTAGGTTCGACAAGGGTCTGAGGAGCCTGATCTAATTAACATGTCCCTGCTCCATTGTGGGGGGGTTGGACTAGATGAGCTTTAAAGGTCCCTTCCAACCCAAACCAGTCCATGATTCTGTGATACCAGCTGCTCAGACTCATCACACATCAAGGAACTTTGATATTCCCTCTACTTTGGTTACATTTCTGTTGTGGGACCTGCTTTAATAACAGGCTGTAACTGTTGCATATATTCATGTATGATAAAATGAAGAATAATGAACAGGTTAATTACAGTTAAATCTATTTTACTTTGGCTTCAGCAATTTCTGTTAATTCATCTGCGGTCTTGACCTTAGCAAAAGACATCTGAAAAGGCAGCCACAAACACCTTCCTGACGATTACAGTGCAATATCACAATATCCAGCAGTTGGACTATTCAGTTGTCAATTCTTTTTAGTTTTCTTAGCATATTTATCTTCTTAAGAAGTGACTATAAAATCCTAAAGCAATCTTTCAAATTTCTCATTGATAACTCCATAAACATATTTACTCCTCACAGTAAGAAGGAATAGGTTGGTCAATATTGCAAGATCAAGCAAAAAGATATTTGACCTGACCAAGAAGGCAGCATTGAATCTGATTTTTCTACAGTGACAAAGTCAAAACTGGTAAAACTAGGGTTAAAGAAAGAATGCAAACAAAAATGATTTATTTTGCACATAAAAGGTAGTTTCAAAGAGAAAATAAAATATGAGGTATAATTTAATTGAATTCACTAGACTATTCCCCACATTATACTAAGTGTTCATACAATCACTCGTGCAAATAGGTAAAATTCAATAAAAATGAATAAAGTTTCCCAACAAATTTTAATGCATTTATCTCTTTTACTATGAATCATATACACAAGTTGCACAGGTCTCCAAAGTACCACATTTCCAAAAAACTAATTACATCCATACCAGATAAAGGAATGCATTAAAGACTAGTTTGTTCATTCATTCGTTTACAGAGAGAGTTCATTACGAAGAAAGGTACAGCAACTGGATTATGAGCCAAATCACATTTCCATTCTTTTCTCCAGCAACCCTCCCCATTCACTGAAACTGGTTTGTCTGTACAATTTCATTTGCAATAAAATCAGAGACAAATTCTAAGGCAGGGGAAGTATGCCCTAACCTGAGGCAGAGAACTTTCACATCTTTATTAACAACCCTGTTCTCGTATGAAAAGATAGTATTTTCTTCTTCCACAAATATTATTAATCCTATAGCACAGGAACAAGTAATCAAAGCACTTTTATATAAGAAATATGGATCTGATGTTTAAGATAAAGATATCAGGACCAAATTTCTACTGGCATTCCTTCTCCCCAACCTCAGCCAACTCAGTTCTGTAAGACCTCCAACTCCATATGACTAGAGAGAGCTACAGGTAAAGGAGGATAAACGTTTGCAAGCTGGCATCGAGAAAAGAATAAATATGAGAATATACGCCAATGTAATTATCCCAAGTGAACTGGCCATGAGTTGTACCTACCTCTAGCCATTACACAGTGAACATATAAACTGGTGGCTATTGCATACTATAAAAATCAAACAAACAAAAAACGCAAAACAAACCCCAACAACATTAAAAATGTATAATTTTACAATTGTCAGCCTAGACCTCCAGTTCTGCCTTATTATCAAAAGATAAATGTCAATGACACAGGGACCGACTAGTGTGCAAATTATTTTTTTACGGTTTTATTTATAAGATTAAAACATTTCCTTTGAGACACTGCAGCAGGGAAATAACAATACATGGTGCATGAATCATGCAGTACTTTTAAAGGAAATATCTATGTGCCCCTATAGCATAATGTTGTTAGAGAGATTTGGTTTAGAATTTAGTGCTGGAGTGGACAAAGAAAAACATTATTGGACAATATTGCTAGCAGATTACAAGTGTGAATTGTAAGTTATATCAGCTCAATTATAAAGGAAGCCATTGGAAATGTTCTGTTATTGATGTGGCATAGATACAATAAAGTATTTTCTGGCACTAAAAGAAATATCATATTTAATGCAGATTCTCTGCTGTGCACATAGCACATCAGGGTTGCATTTAATAGGGTCCTGTATAAAAGCCCTCATAACTATTTTATACAGAAACCATTTCTTACTTTTCTATGAAACAAACATCCCTTTTCATCTCCCAGTTTACAGTACTGATACCCCCCATTTCCCAAGCTACAGCATCTACTGTAGTTCAAGGAGACAGTGAATCAAAGATAGCATGGGGCTTCTGATTCAGGAATTGTTGTTTTTCAGTGGAGACTAACCTCATCTGCATGAATTAAAGTACTAATGAGCTAAACAGCATTGAGACAGACTAGAAAAATGTGAAGCAGGATGATTTTATAATACCATCTATATGCACTGTAGAGTAAATCAAAGGATCTCATTTATTAATATTTTATTGATTGTTACTTATAAATAGTAAAGAAAAACAGCAAATTCAGTGGACAGAGTGGGTGCAATAAAGCAAACTACATAAGCCACATACTGCCTTAGCAAAAAATGAGCAAAAGTGAATCTTTAAGTAGTAAAAGACCTACTTTAAGAAGTCAGCTCTTTCTGAAGATGCCTAAAATGTCAAATCAGCTAGTTGCATGTCAGGATTAAAAAAGAAAAAAAAAGAAAAAAAAGAAAAAAAATGTTTACATGTTTATGAGCAGTGGGATGCATCAGCTGACTCCCCTTCCAACAGCAGGACCCTTCCAACCCAAGCTAAGCAGGTTACCTGATAACTGAGAATGGCATCGTGACACTTCTGCGTAAGTGTAGCTTGCACAAGAGTTTCAGATTCATTTTTAGCTCCTTTTTTTTCCCCAGAGAGAACTACCAGTTTAACTTTTTTCATCAATATGCAAAACAACTAAAAATCCTTATACACAAAAACTTAGCATAAAAGTCATCAGGCTTATATTCTAGCCACTGTGCAGAAAAGGCCCAATTCCACCACCTTTGGTTTTTGAGAAGCCGTTGACAAATCTTGATATATCCAACTCTCCTTGAAGTTAGAGCAAGCCAAGCATCTAAGCAAGTGGCCTCATTTTTCAAAACCTCGAATTACCTTTTTCACCTTTAAGAATCCCCCTGCTATTACCACAGAGCAGATCCTGACAGACTCTTTGCTGATGCACAGGAGGCAGCATTTTAGAAAACCTTTCATACTCCATGTATACATATGTGAGAATTGCCATTCCAGGAGAGAAAGAATATGTCACAGCAGGAGAGGGGGAGGCATTTTGAACCACCACAAAGGTCTGCATCAAAGCACGTCCTTTTCCCAGGCACCAAATTAATGCTGTGGAAGGAAAAGGGAAGAAAGAGACCTTGCTTCTCTGAGAGAATGAAGAACTAATGGAGGACTATGCCAACAAATCATAATTTGGTTGCATGCAAACCTTTGGGGAGAAAACATTGATCATGAATCTAATAGGCTGCTGCAGAAACATTAATAAAGCATAGTGCCAGATTGCAAAGGTGCATGAATCAGACTGGTTTGGGTGGGAAGGAACCCTCAAGATCATTTAGTCCCAATCCCCCTGCCATGGGCAGGGACACCCTCCACTAGACCAGGTTGCCCAAAGCCCCATCCAACCTGGCCTTGAACACTTCCAGGGATGGGGCATCCACAGCTTTTCTGGGCAACCTGTTCCAGTGCCTCATCACCCTCACAGCAAAGAATTTCTTCTTGATATCTAAACTAAATCTACTCTCTTTCAGCTTACCCCTTGTCCTGTCATTCGATGCCTTTGTAAACAGTCCTTCTCCAGCTTTCTTGTAGGAGCCTTTAGGTACTGGAAGGCTGTTACAAGGTCTCCCCAGAATCCAAACCATTAGTTATGTGTTTCTCATCTTGTAAGTTACTCTTCAACAGCTTGCAACAGCTTTCTACTCATGAAAACATCTCCTTCCTCGCTGGCGGAAAAGGCTGGAGAACTGGTATGTTACAATAATCAATAACAAAAGACAGATGACATCAAATACAGAAACAAGTTGCTGTTCCTCTCCATTACCAATATGAAAAGAAAGTTTTCATTACCCTGAGAGATTATCTGAACTGGAAGGGACAGAAGATCCTTTCACCACTCCCTGCACCAGAACAGCACTGGCAAGGAAATAATATGAGGGAGATGGTGAGAAAAATTAATATATAATACTGAAGGTTTTTGTGAGAAAGACGAGGAGAATTCTCAGTTGTAAGACAAGGACATTTTCAAAACTCTTAACACTGGTGAGTGGTGCTGAATCAAACCAGGAAATTATAGAAACAGGCACTCCAATTTGCTCTCAAATTTTCATACTGCAAAGTGAGATCTCTAGTTCTATTCACAAAGCTCACACAAGGTAACTTTTAGCTAAACTAGAGGGTAGGGTTTATAATATAGAATAAAACCTCACTAATTTACAGAATTTAAACATAACCTTTTTTTTTTTTTTTTAAATGTACTAGACTTTTCCCAGGTTCAGCCTATATAGCTAGACATCTTATGCTCCTGAGAGGTTTAATGCCAGACCTTGCAGATGGAGAGTAGACACAAGGCTTAAGCACATGGCCACGTAGGCATGTACTCTGACAGCAATCCTCTACGATGAGGTACTAACATATTCCTTTCTCTCTCTTTCTTGTAGTCATATAATGCCACTTGTGCTCTAGTGGACACCAGAAATAAATATTGAGCAAAGCAGTAACATACACATACTTTTTCCTGAAAATATCTATTTCAGGTCCCAAGTTACCTACTATTTTCTTCCACTTACTGTTTACAAAAAAAAAAAAAAATCAAAAAGAAATGCAGAGGCAATAGAAATAATTTAAAAATTAGTGAGATATTCTTTTACAGAAACAGACTATTCTTAAATTTAGTTATAGCTACTAGAAGAATACAACAGGCAGTCAGCTGCAGGAAAATTCTATAGTGGAGAGTGGATCATACGATTTAAGCCCTTACTACCACAGCTTTTCTGGAAAATATAACTGTAACGAGAGAAATACCAAAGGCTTCTGACAGGATGTTTTCAGAATTTTTGCTGAGGTGTCAGAAAAATTCTGCCTTAATTAGTTTTTACGTCCATGAAAGTCCCCAACATCTACTCCAGTAATACCTTTGATAGCCAGATAGAGGCTTGTATGGTCCTCCACTCTAGTATGGCTCTGAATTTCACAGTTTAAAACTGTGAGGACTGTCAGGTCTGACCTGGCCTTCGAGGGTCAAAACAGAGGATATAAATCATGACAAGATCTACCTACTACATCTTTGGTAAACTGGAGGAAAGCCAGGGAGGACAGTAGAGAAAAATCCACTGTTTAACATTGACTGGGTTCTTAGCTCTACTACTGTGACCTGTATGGGATAGCTCTTTCCTCAAAAAAAATACAGCAACTAGATAAATCAAAAAAGGGGTTCATGTGCTCAATATATCAAGTTTCATATATCATGTAACTGAAGGTATCATAGATTAAAAAAATAATTGTAATTTACTCTTGGCAGAAAACTAAGAGTCAACAAGGAGGAGAAAAACCCCAACACCTGAGTGACTGTATCTGCTGAGCTCTAGGAGTCCAGTCTCTCATGAAATCACAAGATTGCCATTCATGCTTCTATCCACAAAGCCACTCATTTTGTTTTATTAGAAATAAAATCTAAAGAAAGGAGGAGGAGAACAGGTTATATCTGGGTTGACAACAGATAAATTTCCAAGAAACGTGAATAGAAAAAAAATGAGACAAAATAAAATTTGGATTTCACAATCTTGACAGCATGACTTTCAAGTTTCCTGTTACAAAGGCATTCAAGATCACACACACGCTGTTAGAACAAAATAAATTCAAGATTTGCTATATGCAGACATTTATGCGGAACATAACCTTCTGATCTATTGTGTAACTTTGAAATCTGTCCCTACAAGTAAAGATACAGCCCCAATTACAGGATAATGAAATTTTTCGCATGAACCAGTTTAATATACGGGTTGTGAAATACACTCTTATTATGCCAAAACTAATTTTTGTAATTTAATAATAATAGTCTCCTACAAAGTCTACAATTAAAGAAGCCAGTGCCTTAAAATTAGAATTGTAAAAAGCATTTCTTAAGTAATGGACTGGCCTAATCCACTAGAATTTTAGAAGATTACTCTTCTATATTCTTTTTGCAACACTAATATACAAACTAAATAAGAAGTACAGTATTATCAGTCCCAGTATGCATGTGGATGTTATATGCCAATTATTTTATAGATTTCCTAAAAGTACACATACAGTTCATGCAAACCAAAAAGACTCCTCAAATAAAGCGAAATACAGCTGTAGATCAGGTTTCCAGGACATGCAATGTGTTATCCTGATAACTGCTAATTTCTGAAGATACTTCAGAATACTCCAGGAAGAATACTTTTGGAAAATTAATGTCTTCATAAAAATGTGTAGAAGCAATAAACCCCCGAGATTAGCAATAGAGCATCTGTTAAGTAGTTTATTTTTTATGTTAGTATAAAGTCTGACAAAGAGGTCATGCAGAGTTAGTATGTATGTCACAAGTTACAACACATTTATTTCTCTGTGAAGCATAAAATATTTACTGTACTGTAATATGTTGCTGATATTAAATAATTCTATCAAAGCCAATACACATAAAAGGTATTGCTGATTTCCTGAGAAAATACCAACATAAATCTTAGGTTTCTGTATAATTAGCTAAAACAGCCACTAGACCTCATGTGGTTTCTTCAAGCCTCTGTTTCCTAGGGCAAAAAGAGAAATGGTGCTTCTTTAGGGAGAAATAGCTCAAATATATAGACATTAACACTCTGGTTTTCAGCTCCACATAACCTCATTAACTCTACTGCTATCCTGAACAAGGACCAAATGTTTTCTCAATTACATCAACCCAAACTGACTTTCAGCTAATAATGGCAATGTAAATAGAAGAAAATAGCCCCTTTGCACTAAGCGAGTATGTGCATACGACTTTCTAACTTCACCAGTCATGGTTTAAATAAACTATTTCACATAGTAGGAGCTATTACTAATTACTAAAGTCACCTCCCAGAGTTATCTAACAATACTACAGGAAGAAAGTATTCATGCTTGAACACCTAGGAATTTGTAAACTATGGCATTTCCACCTACTTTTCAATGAGCTTATGCTACTTTGAACACTGTTCTTTGCTAACCATAACCAAAATATTATTTTTCTTAGATCTAAGTGTGTTTGTCTTCAAACACCAACAAACTGCAGTATAAATCTCTGATACTGTCAATGCAGCAGCTGTTTACTGCTACTTACTATTCATAAGCAAGTAAATAATACAGTTGACACTAAACAAATTTGAAATTGTTTCAGTCACAGTGTTCTACAAATGGTCACTTTCTCCTTTATTGTCATTTTAAGACTGAAAGTAATTTTTACTTAATAAAATAATCAGGCTAATATTCTTTGTGAAAGCACAACAGTAGGGAACATTGAAATTTCTTATAATTATAGTGGTTATATTATTCATTTGATTCATTTCAGATTTTGGTACTCCCATGTATGTTTCAGAAGCAAATGGAATTTTTCATTTCTGTGTACATGTGGCCAATTGTGCTGATCTAAAGGCTACTATATAATCAATACCATTTAACACTCTTAAATTTACTACTTTACTGCTACTATTTTAAGCTGCCTTAATAGCTAGGATAGATAGTTTTACAACCAGCATTTTCAGTTAAAGATCAGATAAACCCAGTCCAATTTAAAATTAAAAAAAAAAAATAAAAAAAGGTGATACAGCCATACCCATCTTATCTGCTAAGAGTATTTGTGAGTGTTACCTAACAAAGTTCCCAGGTCTCAAATTTTATCAGTTGAGTTTTTGTCTTGTATTCACCATTAAAAGGAGATGTATCCTCTCCTAACACATTAGTCACCTACCTTACAGCAAATGCATCTGGTCTGTCACGGGAGTTAAATGATGGTGAGACTCAGTCAAGCTCAGAAGTTCTTTTCAGAACCATGAAAATGATCATCTTCCAAGCACAAAATAGAAAGAAAATCCCCAAATGATCAATATTATCATCAAGTTTCAGAGTAACAATTACTCTTTCCAAAACTCTGGAGAATGGTCATCTGCTCCTTCCAAACCGGTCTTCCCCTTTGACTTCTCTTGCTTGCTCTCAGGTAATATTTGAGACAAGCAGTCTTTGCTCTCTGGGACACAATCAACCTCTCTGATCTTTCTCAAAGGAAATTAAAACAACTTTGTCAAGAAAGATAGGACAAAGTACTCCATTCTTCATGCATTCAAGCTACGGACCAGGAGGAGTCAAGGCCAATCTCATTTCAAGTGGGTCTACTTCTCTTAAAAAAAGGACATTCAGTAAGTTGGCTAACCTTTTCAGAAATCTTTTCAGAATTCATTGTACTTGTAATTTATATTGGAAGAATGGAAGAGGAAAAGAAATTTTGCTTATAGCTCTAAACACGTGTCCCTGCATACAATCATGTTCTGTCATAGAAATATTTTCCTAATTATATAACTCATTCAATATTAGCATCAGTTTTTCCTTCCTACTGTCACATGCTCAAAAAGTTTTAAAAGCCAAAAAAAGAACCACCACTACTACTATTTTATTTTTTTTAAGTGAGTTTGAAATGCCTTAGATGCATTTTGACTGACGTGGTTAAATGCGTACTGCTTCAGCACACAGTCTAGTTATTTTGATAATGGGACCACAGAAAATACTACATTCATTTTTGTCAGATATAGAAGATCTTTACCAAGTTGATCAGCCTTAAGTGGTTAGCAGGAAGACAAGAAATGCAATAAACAAGCACAGATTGAGGGATTGTTCACAAGGACTAGGATCAATCCCTTCAGCTGCTTGAACAATCAAACCATATCCTCAGGCAGCTTGAGACAACTTCCCAAAATGATCGTTTCAGCATGAACTACTCTATTCAACAGTAGCAGGAGAAAACACAGGAATTTATTTAAAGGATACTTACAATATTCAGTTATAATTCAGACTATAAATGAAAACAGAGTTCCCAGAGAGCCTGGCACCACTGCATTCAATGTAACCTATGCATATTAAGTTTCTAATATCTAACAAAAGTTGCAATTAATTACAGTCTAAGATAGAATAACCAGGAGATGAAAGGGGTGAAGAGACCAAGCATCAAAGAATAAAGTTGGTGGAATTGTGTGACCTGTCCTTTTGTTATTACTCATTCAAAGTAGATCTGTCTCACCCCAGACATTTAAGGACCTTTTGCTCTCCAGCAAGACAGGCACACCACGTACATATGTCCTGGATTGAGAAGCCGCTACAGAAGTAAAATCTTTTGAGAACTTCACCCTCAACTCTCGCTACTTTGGCTAATATAAAGGGGCACAAAACCTCTGATTCTGGTTCATTTGAAGTCTTCAATGCAGTCACTATTACAGACTGTAATAGTGACTACCTTTTGAGCATCTCAATACAAGTTCTGACAAAGGGATGAAGCCCAGAACCCAGTAGTATACAGTTTCTGGATAACACTGTGACTACATGACCACGTAGACAATCTTCCCACCTTGGAGAACTCCCTTCTTCACCTCTTCCCAACACTCCCATAGGCTTTGCTAGGAGTAAATTTACATGGGCAGGTGCAAACAGTAAGTGCAATCATCTTTGCTCCCACAACAAAGACTGCAAGTTCTGTGCCGCTTCTCTAAACATCCAGATATGTTCTCTATACCATCACAGAGATTTTGAGACCTTTCATTACAAAAGAAACACAAATATCTATGTATCCCAATTCAAGGAGAAAGTATCAAATTTGTTTAGGAGGATGCACAGCAGTTCTGCTGTGCAACTCGACCATCTCCACTTGCCATACACTGGCTAAGTTTGCAGAGTGGATTGACTTATGCAAAGTCTATCTTTAGGAAAATGATCTGGAAGTGCTATGCAAGGATGCATAAGCGTGCTCCAATCCCTAAAGCACGCATAAGGGTCCAAAGCAATGTGTAGTCTTTTGGACAGCTTCTAACACCTGGTGGAAATGATTAATGCCAGGAACCAAATTAAACTTTGTTGAAATTAATACTGGCAAAACAAATATAGCACAGTTATAGGAGTCTCAACATCAATTGTTTTGATCTAGTGAACTTTACAGATTGCAGTGAATTACTTGCTAATGTAGGCTGTTATCCTATCTCCTTCTAAAGAATTCAGAGCTTAGACAATAATAAAATAAGCTATGAGGTAAGAAATATATATATTTATATATAAAATAATATTAAAAAAACAACAAGGTGTATTTTGAAATCTAGTCCATCACCTACCCTGAGAAGACAGTAATTCACAACTAGTCTAAATTTTATTGAAGGATGAAGTTTGCTGAAGACAAATACTGTACCCTCTATGGTGGCTCCAGTTTTGTATCTACAGACAATTCACGACTGAACAAACTCACTAGTGGTCTCAAAATTTACAGCTTATCAGATTTAAAGGCACAGCAAGGCACTTTAAATTGTACAATTTAATAACTTCAAGTGGCGAGACCAAACGTGAATGCAGTTTGTAGGGAGTAAAAATAGAAACAGTTAGGCCCTAATTATCAATGGCCTACAGAAAGGGACCTGTCACAAATGTCTATCAGCTGTTAAAAGAGAAATCACTTTTACAGGTCAAAACCAAAGGTCTATTGTATGAGAAGCCCTCTATGTCATGGGGCTATGCTGATCTGTAGATTTATAATGAATTGTTATTTCCCCGCACGACTTAAAAAAGGGGCTGCGCCTCATGGCTCATGAGGTGATACTCTGTTTTCTCTAGTGGACAGAGTCCTGGTGCAGGGGAGGGATGGAAAAATGGCAAAATGCCTGTTACACACGCAACACGCTTGGGAGCACTTTGAGGTTTGAATGTGGCTGAATTACCCCTGGACTGTAAGCTTCTGTCATTAATATTTCGGTCTCATTCTTGGGTAGTAAGCGCAGGTAGAAAAAACAAAAAGCAAGGCCTGATCCCAGCCAGTCATAAAGACAAAAGAATTCGAACTGGTGACAATTAAAGAAACTTTTTCTAAACTGTGTGAGGAGAATGGGAAAACCAAAGACCACACCCATGCAGAAGAAAAGCGTCGTTCCCTGGATGCACCAATGTCTTCTGTATGCAATGATGTTTCCAAGCACTATCTCCTAATTAATGAAAAGCCTGCAACTGCAGTCTAATACCCAATATTTAAAAAAAAACCCAAAAAACCACACACAAAACACTTCAAAGTTCCAGAGGAAGCAAAAGTTATTTCAGTTACTAAGCACACATGTCTATGTTAAGCACTTGTGATCAAAATTACTACCTACTTTAGCGTCATATTTTGGGTGCTCGTGGCCAGGCACTGCCTGTGGGGCTGCAGGGTCCCCTCTGAGGAGGGCTGAGGGGCTGCCCCCCATGGCAGGCACATCCGGTTCCAGCAGCCCCACAGCAGGGCATAGCTGAGCCCCTCAGCCAGGCTGGCAGCGCCTCAGGGAAAAGGTGTTTCAGGACAGGCCAAACACTGCCAGGCAGCAAGGGGTGAGGGGAAAAGTGTGTGGGAGCTGGTTTTCCTGACAGGAACTGCAGCCATGGAGGGCCCACGCTGGAGCAGGGGAGTGCTGAGGAGGAAGAGGCGGCAAGGAGGAGCCATTATGGACTGACCACAGCCTCCCGCCCTGCGCCGGGCAGTGAAGGACTGAAGTCGAGCCTGGGAGGAAGCTGCTCTAGTTTTCATCTGCTTTTCTCACCATCCAAATCTATTTTTAATTGGCTATAAATTAATTTGCCCCAGGTGAAGTCTGTTTTGCCCATGACAGTAATTAGTAAGTGATCTCCCTCTCTATCTCAACCCATGAGCTTTTTAATCTTATTTCCTCCCCCTGTCCTGCTGAGGAAGGGGAGTGAGCAACTGGCTAGGTGGGCATCTGGCCAAGGTCAACCCACCACACATAGACATGCAAGATACGGGCTGATGACGTTATTAGATTCTTGACTTTGCATGTCTATTCATGATTTGTGTACCTATTGACAAATACTAATCCCTGGTTTTGTTTGTTTCATTCTTTCCAAGGTCAATATATACATCAAACTATTTGTGCCATATGAAGTCATCCAAATAGGAATGCCTCCAACAGAAACTTTGTAGATACATCTATGGTACAGTGCTTCGTCAGCATCCTTACCACTTGTTCAATCCTAGCTGATAAAACAATAAAATAAATTTAAACAATCATAACAGTTAATGCACTTCACTGGGTATTAGCAAGCATACAAGAGTTTGTACACTGGAAATTAAAATAGGTTTGCTGCCTAGGACAGAGGGACTAAAACATAATATTTTAAAAATCTCATACTCCTCGGCTAATGAGCTTTTAAAATTTAATTTATAGCAATTCTATTTTTCCAAATGTGTCCATATTTAAATTTTTTTTAATTTTTTTAATAATACGCTTATTAACCTAGGAATGATTTACTTTTATCTACCTTCTTATTGCCGGTAGAAGTGACTGTGATTGGGACATGGAACCACAATAATGCCATAATGAAAAATGTGAACCTGTTTTCAAAGTCTCTTCACACCTGTTTCCTGGCATTTTAATTTATTTTCATACTTTGCACATCATGCTTTTATTGTCACCTTCACAGAATCGTGTATTTATTACAGTTAAGTAATCAGTGTCTTTATTTTCTCATCTACTGGGTTGTAGTGTTTTAGTCTGTATATAAAGTGAAAAGACTATTGAGTTAAGATCAGATTATTAGAGTACATTAGATATTCTGCATAATTATGGGCCCAGTGGAAAGCTAAGAAGGATAACGCATTACAAACCTCATTTACTAGGGGTTATTTTTTATTACATAAATGAAGCTTTCCTTATCTTAAATTGTATCTCACTAGAATTCTTGCTGAGCTTGAGAACTGTTGGCCCCTTTTTTTTAAAATGAATGCTGTTGCACTTTTCTATGTGTCAGCAAAAGGGTTCTGAAATGTAAGGACTCCAGAAAAAAATAGCAACAAGACCTTCGCAACTAAGGACCTGATGCTTTATTACTTGTCAAGAAACATCAAAGCAAAATAAATAAATTAAAATGATGCACCACTTTAGTGAGAATGGCAGCCTGTCATATAAATTTAATCCCAAGGATTTAAATTGGTGTTCCACAGTAGCATTAGAAAAAGATAGAATCCAATTAAAACCATGCTGGATTCCAAGGACATTGCGATATTCACTCTGCTTCTGTCATGTAAAATAAATTTAGACCTGATTCAGTGCTGAGTGCAAGGAATTAGATTCTGTAATGATCTATTTCCTCAGGTATTTGCAGTGCTACCTTAAAAAATACTGCAAAATAGTCAACAAGTTAGCTGAGCCAGGAGGAGTAGGTATAAAGTAAATCCAACCATTAAGCAAATAATTTTCAGACCCAGATTTCAGTCCCCATATCCCTATGCAAAAGTGAATCTTAGCCAGTTTTGAGGAGGTGGGACACAGAAAAAAAACCCAAAAAACTACAGGATATAAATAAAGTATTGCACATTGTTTAAAAAAAAAAAAAAAAAAAGATAGCTGGACAGCAGGAGGAAAAGCAGCCCATTTAGTTTGTCCTGGCTTCTACACTTCATGTCAGAGCAAACTGGAATATGGAAGGGAGAGGCTTCTCTTTCACTGGGCCCAACTGGGCGTACACAGCAGGAGTCCATCCCGGGGCACTGGGGCAGAAAGGGAGGGAAGAAACGGGGCAAGAACAGTTGTTTGCAGCATGAGCACGCCCAGGGAGATGGCCAAAACCACCGGGTCTCTCTCTAGCAGGGTGTAAACCCAAAGCCAGCCTTGGGAAGATATGAAAAGGAGAAAAGTGAAGGAAATCCCCTAAAGCTGCTAGGCTAAAGGAAAGGCCATCTACATCTATAAACTGCCATGACAGTGGATAAGGCAGATGTGTTGACACGCTTTGTTATTTCATTTTACTTTGTAGTTTGGAGTTTCTGCTATTTACAGAATTATCTTAGTTTCTAATTTTGTGTTCCAATAAAAAAACAGCTCTAAATATTGAAAGCTTTTGGTAGCATCTAGCATGTTCTTGTCAAGAAATGCGTCATTCTGAAGTTTTGCAGTTTATTCCCATTGGTCAACTCATTTCACCACCAGGCCAACAAACAAACTCTAGCTATGACGCCACTGCATTGATGATTCAACAAGGAAGCAGTACTCAGTAGGGGAATGAGAACCAGATACCTATATGGATGGTAAGTGCGCCATCACAAGAGGCTATATAGCAGTGTCTCCTGTGATGTGACATGGGAGAAAGCAGACTTAACTGCACCATAAGCCATAGATGATGCCACATGCCCAGGCATAACCTCATTTGTGTAGGATTTGAGCAAACCTAGACTCAGTTTTCACGAGTGGTTTGTAAATGAGTTGGTTCATTGGTTCAGTGACACAGGCTGGCTCTGAACGAGTTATTCCAAGCTTGGTAGCTATTTAGTTCCATTTCAATAGAACTACGCACTGCTTTTAGAGTCTGGGCTGGTATATGCCTCATGCCTGGATTTACATGAGGTGGACTTATTGACCTTAGTGTTGGGAACTGCTTGCTCTCGAGGCGTCATTGGCGGTTTTTCCTTTTTGCCCTCTAAGATGTAGTTCCAAGCTCTTTCACATAGCAAGCTCCATTTGTGTTTTTGTTTCATTCTCCTTGAACACCAATGGTTCCCAGTGTAGTTCTCATGCGACTGAATGCACTAACCTTTACTAACTTACAACTTTACATGATAATTATGGCTTTTATTTTCATAGAATTATTTCTTACCAAAGTGTCTCTTATGAAAAAGAATTAAAGTATAAGCACAAAATCAATTACAGGAAATATTATCCTAATAATTTGTAGAAACCTCATTTAAAACAAGGTGTGAAGATTACTTTGTGTGTATTTTGTTCAAAAAAATCGTTAAATACTTAGAGCATCAACTACAGGTAAGGTTCTTCAGTGACTATATACCTTGCTTGACAATTAAGAATTTGCATATAAAACCATAGCAATTATGGTATTATTGCACTGTAAAGCAGTCTTCAGCAGCCAGTGTTTTGCTTCTTTGTGTAAAAATAATTCAATATTCTTGTACCATAATAAATAAATAAATCTGTACCTTGTGAGTATCCCTATGCATTTTTTAGAAGCACTGAAATAAATACACTATAATTATTTCCTATACATAAATCCTATTACAAGTCTGTCTTCACAAACTGTAGTATCTCTGGATCTGTTCTTTTTTTGGTTTTGTGACTTAACCAAAACACCAGAGACTGTTTTAATCTCAAGTAATGCAAGAAACATGCTTTCAATATAAATTCTATTTTCAGATATGATTGCTTATTTATTTTTTAAGTCTTAGACAACATAGCATACTTACATGCCATACACACATTCACTTAAATTGGATTATGTATAATAATGAATGGTGCTGAAAATGTTTTAGCACAACCACCACTGGAACTTCTCACTCAAACAGTAAGTCGGGATCCAGAATGTATGAAAAACAATGTATTTTAATAGCACTTTCATTACCAAAGATGAATATTTTTACTAATATATGATTAATTTTATCATTGCTGAAAAATTAAGTTCTAATAATTGTTTTTCAATACAAATGTTTTACAATCGGTTCTGAAGTCAAGTCCTTACATAGCACACCACTGAATTCAAATAAAGCATCATTTCTTAGATTTATTAACACTACTATGATGACTAAAATCCATTATAAAAATGCTACTTATGCAGCAACTTTGAGGGGAAAAAAAATATGTTCTATATCTTCATTTCAGCATAAGGAAGATTCCAGTTTTTATCATTCCAATTTATTACTGCTGAAGTGAAAAACTTCTCTTGAAGTAAGTCTTTTCCTTTTATGCTCAATGACCTTTTTGGATGTCCCAGGTCACAAACTATATAGCCTGGTGACCTGAGATCAGCCATCAGTGAAAAATAGGCTAGATATCTATTCTGCCTCCATTGAGTAGAGATTTGTCAAAATGCTTTGCTCATTTTTAATAACACCATGAAGAAATTACACATACTAATATTTTTTAACACACTTTCTTAAAGCAACATTAAATGTATAGACAGTGAACAAAAGATGAGAAACCATTCAGAGAAAGTGTTAATTTTGTGCATCATCATGCTAAAATGTATTGTCAGACATACACCAGTTTATACAATCTGCAGAAATGGTGTTGGCAAAGACATAAAAACACAAACCCAAGGACTGAAAATCTACAGCAATTTCCAAATTTGAAGTGTGATCAATTTGTTTCTGACATTATTTTTAAGAAATTAAAATTTTCAGTTAAGATAGTAAACTGCATGAATAATTGTGAAAGACCTATTGCATCTCAAGCCATTGATCTGGCTATATTTTCTGAACATGTGGTCCATTGCTTGGTCACCGTATCTTACACCAGAACCAAAACTAAAAGAACACTACAGTCTTATGATCTACTCATAAATGTTGAAGAATCTGTTCAGACTCAAATTTGAAGGTTAAGTAGTTCCAGAAATTTGAGCATCCCCAGCAAAATACATCTCCTGACTTCTGAAGTGTTTTCACCAGCTTTGTAATTATTTCTTCTATTCACTTTTCCCCCACAACATACAAATAAGACAGGAATTGCAAAGTGACATGATAAACTCATATTCCCATTGTCTACTCCGAAAACAATCTTAGCTAAGCATGACAGACAGCATGTTGGTGTTGATTTTCTGTTTACCATTGTGAAATATTTACCATGTTCTACAGTGATTTGAGGGTTGGGAAAACATTAGTTAGGGATCACATTTAATAAGGATAATTTCCAATTCAATGTGAAGAAATCATACTAGATACTTTTTATACCCGTCCTAAGCTTTTGCAAAACTTTCTTTGGCATAGTTTGTGTTATGATCACGTTTTACACAAATACAGCATTCCAAACATTATCCTCTTCCCCTGGAAGAGACAAAGACATTTTAACTAAAAGTTTTCATATTCTGTGAAACTTCCAATATCGCTCTCAACCTGAGTATTAGGTCACCACATCAGATCAAAACTGCCAACAGGAAACACATAGCAGAGTAGAATGTTTTTAAGCATCAGGAGGTCAGATCTATCGACTGTAACAAGAATCCATATAGAGTTTGGCAATTTTGGAGCTACATAAAGCTGTATTTTGGAACTGCATAAAGATAGCTGAAATATGCAATTATACATATTCATGTCATCGAAAGACAGTTATGAAGAGTATAACGCTGTTCTCACATGGTGAGGATACACAAGAGATATCAGAGGGCCATTCAGATATATATACACCAACATTTTCCCCATACTTGTCCAAGTAAATTACAAAGGATGAATAAAAAATAAATACAACTGATGAATCGAGCATAACCCCACAAGGCCAACAACAGAATAAGAACAAGATGCAGCTTTTGCATCTGTTGAGCTGTTCCTTAAAAACCATGCATTATTTCTGCTTATGAGGAAAATCCGAGGAGTGCTCAGGCATCTCAACATTTGACACCTCACGTTGTTAATTGCGTGCATTATTTGTGGATGTAAATTTGGTTCTAGAATGATTATAATACTACACTACATTTCCTTTTAAGAAGTGCTATTGCTTGCTCTCCTGCTGAAAATTACCCAGTTATACAAAATAAATCATATCAATGCCCTTGTATGCAAATCAAAATAGTATAAGCATTTATTTGTGCGCTGGAAAATGCCACAAAGTTCATTGCTACATCAGTTTCTGTTGAACCATAAAACATCAACATTTACTACATGGATTCCAATTTTTAAACCTTTAATAATACATTAGCCATGTCCATTCTGAGGAAACGAAATGAATATAAGTGTGAAGACCTGAAAGAGAATTTCAAATACTGATTGCATGGCTAAGTACTGTAACATGCAAGATTCATATTTTATACTTAGTCACTTTTTTCCCATCTGAAAATATGATTTATAATTTAGAAGTGCAGCCCTATTCTCAAAATATTGGGGTCGTGCATTATAAATCTGACATAATAACTTTCTTTTTGAAACACAAGTTCTTGTACACATTGGAGTCAGATAAAGTCTGACTTCAGTGTGCCCAATGGATAATTATAAACCTATTTAATTATGAGAGTATGCTGTAGTAGTGCAGAAGTAAAAAACCAAAATTAAGGACACTTGGAAGCGTAGATACTTAAGTCAAATACAGCATTGCGCTGCAATGATTTCTTTGTGACGATATTTAGCTAGAGAATTGTTCTGGCATTGCGTGCACAACTGTAAAAGGAGCCTGCCAGATTAGCATGTTTCTGAAAAGTGAGGTGCTCTGCTCTTTCCTAATTGAGTGGTTTAGTCTGTAATGCTACAACACAGCTACCTTTCAACCAAAATTACTGCAGTCCTTTCATGGTGTATCTCTCACCTGAAAAGATTGCCAGATGGTAATTCTGATAAGTAACCTTGGTATTGCTTCTTCTTTTATAATGACTTCTAACATTATAGTCTGGTTTTCCAGAGCTGCCCACCACGTCATTAAGATACCTGCAAAGTCAAGTGCTAGAAAACTACCCCTTGAACTCAGCCCATCTCTCTAGACTCAGCACAATTTCATTAGCCAGCATCTCACTGTTTCCCACTCCTGTTCCTCAGCCCAGCACCAAAGCTAGAGAGAGACAGCAACATTGCAGAGCAGCCATGGGACATACATCTATCTGCCAGAGGTCCCATGCTCAAGTAAGCCACATGAGCAAGCTCAGTGTGCCCAGCTGCAGCCTAATCCCATGGCCTGATATGCAACAAGCTACAGGAATTGCAGCAACCTTCATATGTCCAGCCAGGAAAAAGCCCAAAGATTGCTTCCGTCAACAGTAACGTAAGCTTATCGGTAAGGTAACACAAAACATAGGAGGGAAAGAAGAGATGAAGAGATCTTATAGACAACCTATGAAAGAGGTTCTACAGAGAGCTACTTCATTCTTCCTCCAATTATTTGGACCACATGGACCCAAATCCGCTCTTGCAAGACACAAATAACTGCCCACATATTTGAGAATTACATGGTTCCTACAAAGAACAAAAAGTGCCTTTCAGGAAGAAAAAAGGCAGTCAGGCTCTCACTAGCCATTGTCTTCCCCCAAATAAGAGCTTTCATTGCAGAAGATGATGCTTCAAGGACAAAGCAAGCAGTCACTGAGCCCTGCAGAAACCATCTTTTTTCTTGCTTTCTCCTCTTTTGGGGGTTCGTTGTTCAGGGACTGGACAAATAATTAAATCGAGGCCTTAAAGCAAGTAAAGTAGGGCCTTTGAGAACTAATCCTTTGGTTTGCTCTGCTGGGATAAGTTAGGAAAGAGGTCAAAAAGTAGCATCCTATTGATCCATTATGTCTATTAGTTTAATCTCCTGAACATAAGTGAAATAGGCTTCTTGGTTTCTGCAGTGATCAAGAGGAGAGTCACGTTCGTAAGGCTTCTATCTGTAACACTTTGTTTTCTCGTCTGTGACTACAATAGCCTGATAAACTCTTAACTTGCTCTATGCAAACTGAAGCCTTATGACAGGAAACAGGTTTTCAGAAAAGCGCATCTTTGAGCAACGTTAATAGATTTGAAGACAACTTATTTTTCAAGGCACCAAAGACAGCTCAGCAATTATCTTGTTTAAAACCAAAGTCTGATGACAATTAAACAGAACACCAGATGTACAAAATGACATTCTACTCAAAGTCATTCAGCAGCACAGTCAGCTTTAGATACTTTCCATAAGGAAACCATACAAGAACTGTGAAGAATGTACAGAACTTTGACATTTAGCAGTACAAAATTCTTGAGTGACTTGTGCCGTGTGGAGGGTCAAATTTTAAAATGCAGAGTTACTGAACACCAAGGCAGAATCTATTAACACCACAAACATCAAGAGGCTTTCCAAGCGTGTTTCGGCAACTGTTCAAAGCTATAAATTCCACATCACAGTGAAGTGTTCATCAAAGGGAGAACGGAACAGCCTTTAAGATGCGATCATTTCTGGTTCTTTAGTGTTCACAATATAAGCTCATACCATTGCTTTATTTAAATAGCTGCACATTTTGTCTCTGCAAACCTCAGTAGCATTTATGTGGTACTACCAGTAAACAAAAACTAAATTGCAAGCCAGAAACCCATCTCCCTCTTCCTCCCCTCCCCAAACCTAAGGGCAAACTACAGTGAGAAAAGAGCTATCTCTAGCTGCATGATGAGTGGTGCTTCTCAAGAGCTCCTGCTAAAATGAGGTTACATCTTCGTATCGGACTTAGGGAGGGACCAGGTCACTCAACCAATTGGATTATTATTGAAAGAGAGATACTTTCTGCCTGTTTTGCTGCTTCTGCCGCAAAGAGAAAGTTATTTCTATGTTAGCAGAAGGAGCATGATACTGTATTCTAGACTGCAGATCTGCCAAGATTGCCAAGTTTTGAGGTCAGGTCACAACGAAGGCAGTAAGATAGCTTTACCAAAATTGGGAATAAGAAGTCAAGACTTTGGAAGAAACCAAAGTTCTTTTGCACCATTTGCATATTGCATTTTCAAGAAGATTTTTAGCATAAACAGGGGGATTAGTTTGTCATAACTGTTATTTGCTAGGTTTTAGGTCTAAAAAGATAGTTATGTTCACAGCAATTCAGATGAGGATTTAAGGAAAAAGAGAAAAAAAATAAAAAAGCCATGAATTCCCAATACAACTATGAGCTGGCAACCTGGATCCTGGGACAAAACAGCTGGGTATGTTGGTGATTACAGCTATCTTCAAAATCCTGTTCCTCTTGAATCCGCTTCGGTTACAATACACCACTTTGTGTTAGGTACCGCTCCAGTTTCCTCTAATTTTCTTTGAGCCACTTTCCTTCATTCAAGGAACATTCAAAGCTGGTTTTCTTCTGGTATGGTTGTGTACATAAAAATCTGCCTATCCTTCTTAGTCTCGTTCAAATAATCAAGAACAATTTCTTCAGTCCTAGTTTTCACCTCTGGAATTACTTCATAAAAAATTAGGCAAGAAAATATTTTAATAGAAATAACAAGTCCCACTGAACAGTACGAGAGGACTCAGGAGACTTCTGGGAGCCCAAGCCTATTTGTCCATTGCAACGGCTCATTTGATAATGAGCTGGTAAACACTGATAATTCATCCTAAAGGTAGAATTGTAATAAAACTGCTACAACTTCATCATTTGTTACTTTTCAGCCATAAGTAAATAAAATATTTTTCCCTCCATGAAATATCCTTATCTGAGGAAGTGCAGAGAACTAATCCTCTCTTTGATCTCTGACAGATGCCACTACCAGCAGAAAATCTGAAGTGGGATGTACATGAAAGAAAATGCCTCTTGGGAAAAATGTTATAACCAGCCTAAACAAGCGCGCCAGGTGCAGAAGCCCATTGTAGAGACATGAAAAATTAAATTAATGTTAAGAAATTGATGTAAGGAAGGGAATGTTAGCAACCTTAACATGGATGACCCCTTCAAGAAATTACAGAAAACAACAGGTTTTTTTCTAACAGAAAAGAGAAGACTTTCAGTAAGTGAAGCAGGATCTGCACATTCAGACGTATCTCCAGCAATGAGTATATCAAAATGTGATCTTCCTCTTCAGATCAGGAACTAAAGGTTACTCTCATTATTTTTAATAGCTAGCCCCAATATCTTTATCTCTCCATGAAACATATTCTAAGATCTGACGAAGCTGATTATAGGATCCAATAAAAATATGAAGAATATATATAACAACAGGAGTGAAACCATATGCAAGGAAAAAGGAAATATTTTTCAAACAAAATATGGGCAAGAACTCTTTTTCATATATTATACTTCCCCGTTGAAAATGCAGTCTAATTTTACTAAGATTTGAAATAAGCAACTATTAAACGTGAATTTGAGCATTCTCATTCAAAACATTATGCTGAGAGTACTCTTGCCTAAATAGACACACCAAGATGGAGCATTAAATACAGAAGAGCAGTAGCCCACATCAGTTCTCATTCTTTCTAATTATGACATGGGGATTTTTTTGCCATTAAAATGTTAGATCTGATATGAATTAAGGTGATTATCAGCAATCTGAGACAGCTGAAAGGCTAAAAAAAATCATTGCTAAAAATTAAGAGTCCCAAGATCAGTGACCAATCGATATTTGCTGCAATTATGAATTCGAAAGCAACTTGGTCTTTAAGTCATTTTAGAGTGCACTATTTCTCTGCTGGCTCCCAGGAAAGGAAAATGCTACAGAAAGTAGAGAAATGGTCACGCAAGCACCCTGAGGAAGCTCAGCACCCTCAGACAACACACTGTCATGGTTTAGTGGATTTCATCCTTGAGATATCTTTTGGTACAAAAGCTAGGTCATTCCAGATGAGGATAATTTGGGGAAATGCATTCTCATCATGGTACATTTAGTCAGTGTTACTAGAAAGACTTCTGTGAATGCTAAATTCACTTACAAGAAACAAAAAAGCAACACACACACCCCTCTCAAAAAAAAAATCCAAACCCAAAAACCCCCCAGACAACCAAATGCAAAAGACAACCTCATTCTCCAAGATGACCTCATTCTGTACTATGAAAAAAATGGTATTAATAATAAAAAAAATTGTGTAAGATATAATTTTTTTTTTACATTATAAGCAAACAACATTGCAGTGGTGCCTCCCTTTTATGAGTGCAAGAACAGATTAATACAGGGTTGGGAGGTTTGGTTTTATTCATAACCCTCTTTTACACAGAAACAAATCCAAAATTCTCTCTAGAATTTTCTTGGAAATAATTTTTTTTCAAAGTTCTTTCAGACTTTGTCTGGCTTACTGTGATGTGTCTGTGATAAGCTCTCATGTTCACCATCTCTTCCACTTGCATATCTAGTCAATCGCCTTTCTGAGCTTACTCATTAAAAAGCATGTCTTCTTTTCAGATGGTGAATTATACCCAAGCTTGGGAGTAGAACCAACACCAATTCGTTAAAGAGGCATAGCTGTCTTTTGGATGTGTTTTTAGAGAAAAGCCATGGTTACATTAACTTCAATGGCATTTCATCAAAGCCACACCACCACAAAAGAAATAATATTCTCGAATTTTAAGTCCACAGAAGATTCATGTGAAGCTTAGAGAACAGTATATTAGCATAGTTATGAAGCAGATGCCAATTCAACACTTGTGTTTAATTTAACACACTATAACTTCCAGCAAATATTATATGGCATTAAAAGCATAAACCAATCTAAATTATGGCAAAATTTCATATATTTCTTAATTAGTTTTGAAACACGTATGCATTACATTACATATTGATGATCTGATCCTTTCTAACTTTGCTCAGCCCATGTACTGCTACTCTCCCTGTAATTGCTTTTTTTTTTTTCCAGCTGAGCTCATATGGGAATAAATTATTAGATGATTAAATGAATGACCTCACTGAGACAGACTAAAGTCCATCTAACCTAGCATCTCAAATCCAGCAGCAGCCAACAACTTATGTTTGGGAAAGACGTTCTGAATAAGGTGACTCTTAACATAATGACTCTTTTCAGGTTTAATCTCACAGGCTCCAGTGCAGCTCAGGAACCACCTAAGCCAGAGGTGGTATCATTGTCTTGCAGTGAAATTATAAGTGCCAGAATCCAGCCCAAAGCTATGTCCTGCCGTTGATAGTCTAAAGTTCAGAGAAACTCAATACTGATAAAGAAAAACACTTGTACCTGTCTTAGCAGAATAAAAATTAGCAGTCATGTTTTTTTAAAAAAAATAATCTTCTTCCATGAAAGTATTTTAATAAGAATCTTTGGAGAGTTTCAAGGTAAGTACTTTTATTTGTCTTAATCTTACAGTGTAAAACCACAATTCAGTCCCACTGTCATGTGTCTGTATACATTCCCTCAACTCCACTGGTACACATACAGGACTGTATACACATACACATCCCTTTATTAAAAAAGCCAAACCAACCCCCCACAAAAACCCAACATGTATAGATGCTGTTTAGCTTTGCACATTTGTTGTGGAGAGCTGTCTTTGTAAGAACATGGGTTTCTTTTTACTTAACTGCTTATGAGAAAAATCATCCTTTAACTGTTAAACATTATGTTTTCTAAAGATACATTATAGAATCGACATATTGTCCAAGTTGGTTCAATGCTTTATTCCTTATCAATGCTTAGAGCCACAGAAGTGCTGTCAGGACCCCATATTTTACTTCTTTTTAGCTGATACCATACTACTTCAGGATTTGTGCACTTCAAGCCATCAACTGCTCCTAGATTGCCATCTTCTCAACCATTATTGCTCAATTCTACCTTTCAATGTTGCAAATTCTGCTTTACTGCTGCTTTTTCTCAAGCATTTGTAGATAACGTCCCATCTTGAATTACATGGGTGAAAGCCAGGGTTGGTAACAGATTATTTTAATGCTGTTATATTAACACCACTTTGTTGAGATTAGGGGGCTGTCAGGAAGTCATCTGGTAAGGGTTTATTCAGGGATCGCATTCAGAGATTACGCCGATTTAACAACTACTGGAAAACTTTCTTTGACAACTCTTATAATGCTGTTTATTGATAAAAAAAAGAACTAAAGGAAGCTCGGTTTTTACTTATCATTAGAACTTCAACAGTTGATGTCTTACTATCAGTATTGTCAGCTCAATTTATTGCTTTGTTTTGAGCAGTAGTTCTGATTAACAAAGTGATATCAGGAATCAGTCCAGAGCAAACTGAAATCAGTGAAACCTGTAGAATGCTTCCCAGTAGATTATAAAATGGACCATACAAACACTGAAAAAGCTCAAGTGGAGTTGCAGTTGTCAGTAGAATCATGGTTACTTAAGGACATCGCATCGGAGAGACAGGACAAATGCACAGCACTCATCTAGGAAGATTTGGAAAAGAGCAAAAGTTGGTGTGAAAGGTAGGAAATCAGCTTTCTGAAACCTGAAGCCGTGAACAAAACCAGACAGAATCAAAATCCGGCCATTTCAATGTAAAAGTATAGACAGGCTAAAAAAAGTTTAAAGCTGGTCAGTCTTTAGGTCCAGTATCATGTATAAAAGCAGCACTTAAAGAGGATGAAGCGATAGCATGAAAAGCTAGAATACATCTAGGAAGCATTTCTATAAGCTCAGTTCAGAGCAGTCAGGCGTGAGCTCAAGCTGTCAGGTACTTTTGACACCAAGAATTGCATGTTTGAACCTCATCAGTAATTACAGTGTCTATATACATATTAAAGACCTGTAACCTACCAATATAACTGCTAAAAAGAGAGGTTTTAGAATTTCATCTTTAATAAAGTTCCATCTATTTTCTCCCCATTTTTCTTTCTTTTTTTTTTTTCTTTCTTTCTTCCACTGGAAAAACAAAGAGGATCAAATATTTCACCTAAGGTTTTTTCCCTTCCAGAATAATAGAATGAAAGACTTTAGCCGCCAAGAGAATCTGACAATACTGGAACTTTCTGAAACGAGGTTTTGCATATCTCACTTGGCAGCTGGCAGCAGAATGTGACAAATGAGAATTCTCACTCCAAGCTGCTGGCTGCCAGTCATGAGTTATCTTATTCCTTGCAGTGAGAGCAGGCCACAGAAAAACAGGCAAGCAATAGACCAGAGATACAGGGAAAAGACTAGAGGGGAAAAAAAAAGCACCAAAAACCCCAATCAGACGATGAATGCAGTGGTACTTGTACTCTCAATGTTTTTTTTTTTTTTTTAACATTGAGAATTCTTGTGTCACATTATCACAGGCTCTAATGAAGGTTATACAAAATTAAAAACACGGTCCTTGCTATGGGCGCGTTTTAATTTGTTCTTCAGTTCATTTGAAGTGTGTCAACTTTTCATTGTTCTTTTAGAGGAATTCATGACCAACTGAAATTGCTTATTATAATGCAGGGCCTATAGCTAAGCCCAAGCAGCACCTATCAGTCTTCTAGTTGTGATATTACTGACTTCAGAACATATCCTGGCCAAATAAACACTTTTCAAACTGAGCCGTGAACCAAGCTCCCTTTCTCCCTCAAAGGAAGAATTCAAGTGAGGAACAACATCTGTCTCTCTTGTTTCTCCTGTGCTCAACACTTCATGCATGCTTTTACTCCGATACGGTTTCTGCATTGTAACTTACCTACTGTCAAGTTGAGGGTTTGGGGTTTTTTTTCCTCTCTCTGAAAAGTCCCTCTTCCCCAAT
Organism: Balearica regulorum gibbericeps; assembly: GCF_011004875.1. Lineage (NCBI taxonomy): Eukaryota > Metazoa > Chordata > Aves > Gruiformes > Gruidae > Balearica > Balearica regulorum. The sequence continues at coordinate 19,062,498 of NC_046194.1, forward strand.
CTTGTAACCATTCACAGACCATTGATTTGTTCTTAGAATTTAACCATTCACTGCACACAGAAGCCCAAATCCTTCTATCCCCGCCTCATAAACTGGTAACCAAGGGCGAAGCCAGATGACATGGCAGCGTTTTCAGAAGATCATTTCCTTGATGGAAAACACTGTGGCGACAGCTAAAACCAGATGGAACTGCTTTCTAAGCAGTCCGGAGAGCTAGAATAACTATTATTTTCTGTCCCTTCCTCCAGCACGTAGCACCGTCCATCCTTTCACAGGGGCAGCATTACCTCTTCCATGGGACCTGCAGAAAGCAGGCGGCCGGGGCCAAGCTTTCCTTGCTGCAGCTCTGAAGCAATTGGGGTTAACGTGCAAAAGAAGGGGTACCAAAATGGAGCAGACCCTTTGTGGCTTTTTTTTTTTTTAGGTGCCTACATTCCTCCTCACCTCCCTCTTAGCTGAGGCAGAGTTAGTCTGGCTCCACATATTTGAATCACCTCTGCTTAATATTCTTGTGCTAGAAATACGTAGATATTTTTATGGTGAGCTCCGCTGAAGTTTGAAGAAGCAACAGATAAAGAAACAGCTAGCACCACCACCTATTGGTGAAAACAGGTAATTTTTAAGTTATTCATTTATATTATATAAATTTACATAATATTTGTTAATAGTTCAGGTTTTAAGGCAGATACTGTTTATTTAGAAAGCTGGGTGAGTATTCTTAAGACTAAGTAAAGTCCTGAAAATGATAGCTGGCTTGTTTTTTAAAGAAAAAAAAAATATTAAGGGAAGTAAGTACTAAAGCTTTCTATAATCTTTTTGTGCAACAGTAATGAAAGCTGGGAGCAGGAAACCATACATATGTGGTTTCTTAGGGGTTTTTTTTTTATTTTATTATTTGGATTTACTTAAAGTTTAGAAAGACTTAAAAAAGGTTACTTATTGCCAGAGACTACTGCAATTGCCCCCCCAAAATGGATTTACAATTTTGCAGGCATTTCATGACAATACACAGGAACTTCTCAGAATAATACGAGATTTTAGAAAGCAAAAAAAAAAAAAAAAAAATAGATGACATCCAATATCTTCTTAATATCTTGCAGTTTTGAGGATTCTACTAAGATTTACTCCAATATAATTAAAAAAAAGAATCTTATGGCTGATTACTTTGGCCGCCTTAGATTATGGAGCTAGGATAGTCTTACTGAGTATTAGCCCCTGACATACATAAACATTTTTTTCAGGATTAAAAGAGTATGAGATTTTTTTTTCAGTGACACCATTATCTCCTGTCTATCTGTCTCTCTTCTTACCTATCAATGTGTTTTAAGAGCAGAAATTCTGCAGATTAAGACACCCCAGCACTACATTGATCACTTCAGACAGTACATGCCACAGGATACATTATTTAGTTAAACACTAAATTTTGCTAAATGCTATTTAAAACCGGGATTCCTCTGGCATTTCCTAACAGCATGAGATATAAGAACCTGAACATTTTCAAATAGCAATGTTAAAAGCTGATTCCGCTCTGGCCTGACATCTGAGGTATAATATTTGAAGGTATTCCTTAATAAAATGGAATAAGAATTCTTGGAAATGGATCCTTCCAGTAAGGGGAATAATAAAACCTGAGATCGCATGCTTACCTAGACACGCACTAGTTCAGTGGTGTAGTAAGTGAAGAGATGCTTATAAGTATTGTTTTGAAAGATTAGTTCATTTTCTCCCTCATTAATACATAACAACTCTTTTGAAGCACTTGAAGAACGAAGTTTTGACTGATGACACTTGCCTAGGATCCAACTGCTTAGAACAAAAAATGCTGTTGCTGATTAAAGCCTTGCTGATGTTTAGCGAAGCCTCTGTATGTTTTCCCACAGATAATGTCTGAAAAAAATCTTGGATAAAGAATCAGAACAAATACTGGAGCTACTTATGTTCATTGGCAATAAAACAGAGGAAGCTTTAAGGCATATTCCTTGGATAGCTTTCTTCTAAAGGAAACTGATCTACTGTGGAAAAAGGTATTTCAAAGAGATAGAGCAAGACATCAGATATGAAAAGTTTCCAGAAGTTACCAAAATGAATCAATGTATGAAAAGCAGGCAAGTGCAAAATCATGATTTACATGGAAAGAGATCTTGCTTGGTCCTTGTAAGAGCAAGGGATTTAACACCCTACCACCTAGCAAAGGATGGAAAGCCAGGTGACCATTCCCAATCACGTTTTTTCCCATCACGTGGCCTGAGTACAGACAACTGTATCCCATTGAAAAAGGTTAAGATCCCAGGGTTAGGTGAGCATACGGTTGCATCTATTAAACGTGGCATTGGCACAGTTTAAAACAGCCGTTACAAAAGCATTCAAATTTTCTTGGACGTCATCCACTTAAAAACACCCAGAAGACACAAGCACAGTCTGATGGTCATTAAGCATGCAGAACCTGATTTCTGATGACAACTCAGCTACCTATCTTGGGAGCTTACGTCCACTGGGAGAGAGAGGCTCTTAGAGAAGGCAGTACAGCGTGCTCAGTTTTAGACTCCTCCTCCCTCACCATTTTCATGAAGTGTTCCTTGGTCCCAAGTGATCATGTTTAAAGCACATCATTCTACAGGCACAGTTAAGGGGTTTTCCACACACATGTCATTTTACATATATCTACAGCAAAATTCATTTGCTGTTTTGTTGTTCAGTCTCCTGTCCCGTCAATCCCAACAGGAACATGAAGAAAACTTAACTCCACTGATGTGGAAACATCACTGTCAAAAGCAACTGCCCCTTCAAAGCAACCTGCTCTTATATCTGCATGCAGAAAGTATTTTCGGAAACACAAACCTCAGCATCCACTGCCTCCCCTTCACAGACTACACAACTACGTCTCGCATGCAGGTTTATATATCCTAATCAATCAGGCTGATTTTAATTAATCCTAATTGTCCTATTAAGCTTCCTGGCTAACAACAACACAGCAAAAAGGATTCCCTAAGCAGCCTAATTGACTTAATCAGCTCCTTAATAATCCTTCTTCAGGCCTTTAAAAGGAACTAACCTCTAGTTCATTTTAATAAGCATATTGAAGAGGAAGATAAAGCTAACTTCTTGATTCTAGGAGTCAGATTTCATCACTGCAATGAAGAGCACAGCAGGCAATAGATATATCAGGATCCATAGATAGAAAAGAATTGCACTGGAAAGATGTGACCAGCTTTCCTCCAGGCATATTATAAGCAACTGAGGAAGTTTAAAGAGCTCTAGCTCCATTTTCCCCACAGGGAAACATGGGATTGTAATCTTAGACTATAATTACAGTTGTTGATGAGTCTTCAAAGGCTAATTGAAGGTACTGTGGGTATTAATATAGTCATGAATTAAAACCCCTATAAATTAAAAATACGCAAGTTAAACTAACATGTGAAAAACTAGCAAGCAACTTTGACAGTATTTTTAGTGCTGAACTTCTGGTAGTATATACATTTAAGAGGTGCATAGAGATTTATAAGGTGTGGAGGGAAGCAAGCTAAGTGCACGTGATTTGGTTCTGACACCAATGCATCCCCTACTTTGCACAAACAAAAAAGCTCACTTTTTCAATTTATTTGTGTGTGCTAAAGTCGTGTCAGCTTTCAACAATTCTATCCGTGCTGCTTATTCATCACACATTTCCCCTCGTTACTCTTATTTGTCTAGCAGTAGTATTTACAGGCAAATGACAAAATTTTTAGGTCAGGAATGTATCATGTCAGCTGAGGCTTTAGGTTAACGTTTTTCACCACCATTGAGTGTTTAAAATGCATACGAATCTCAACAGGATTTGCAGAATCACCAGTAGGGTTTGGGTTTTTGTGGTACATCAGAGATAATGATACTCACACGTAAGTATTAAAAATATTAGAAAATGGAAGTAATTCAGCTGTTAACAACTATGTACTGTGTTACTGGATTTATCAGAAATGAAAAGTGGTTCCACAGATCTCAGAACAGTACATCAAATAAACAGCTGAGAAAAGCATGGGAATTCTTCCATGACTAGTTGATCTCTCTATGGATGACAGACATCTTCTGTAAAGTGGAACCGATGGAAAGAATGGGATCTTGGGTATTTCCATCTGGAATCAGAATAGTTTGTTTTAAAGCCAGGGAATGGGCAGATATCTGGATTCTATTCCTCAGCGAGGAAAAACCAAAAAGACGGCAACAAAACCCATATTTCAATTATTTGCCCAAATCACAAATTTCATTTGGGTCTTAAACAGAAGAAATAATTTTTTCTTTGTGCCTAAAATGAGTTAGATATTGAAAAAGCTGCTTTTTCAATAAAAACTACATTATAGAAGGAAATAAAGAAAAAAACATACCAACAGAAAAACCTAGATTGCAGTCCCTGTGCGGTCTATTCTAGCAGACTGTGCTAGGCAACACCAGTCAGATTTCAGAATTCCAACTAGTGTCCACAAACAGTGCAACATTCAGACGAAAATATTACGGTGTTCCTGTTGTTGCAATGCTGTTTCTTCAGAGAGGGACCTAACTTTTTGTTATGCCTTAAAATAAAGGATAGTCTATTAGCTCCTAAGTCAAAACCAAAATTCCTATTGATTTTGGGGAAAACAGAGTTGTCAAAGCCATTGAAACCCCTAAAGCCATGTATTACAGGGGTACTGGAACAAAGTAAGTTTTCTAGAAACAAACAAACAAACTCCCCAACAAAACACCAACCCAAACCATACAAATGGTTTCTGTCTCTCCTTACACCTCACAACCACCTTCTTGACATTTTAATCAAGTAAACGACAGAGATCTTTATGTTTGCCTATATACCAGCATCCTGAACCAGCAATAACTACCTAAAACTAGACTCATACTGGGAACAATCACTTTACTGTGTTTCAAACCTACACTATGAAGGACCAGCTGAAGTTCAAATATTAATTGTCCTTCTGCTGTATATTTGAGAACTTCTCAGTTTAAGCATTTTGAAAGTATTTAATCTTAATCTTTCAAGCTCACTGATAATTCAAACTGATATGATGGCAGAAAAAAACGACACAGTGTGTTTAGACTTTGCATACACATACAAATTATTGAACTGCTGATTAACATAAAGATTTTGGATGTGGTAACAGCCAATTTGCATATGTAGCACTTCAAATAGTTTTTTAAAAGTTAAGATACTTCACATTTAATTAGGAGCAAGATCATCAAAATAGAATTCCGAAACCTGAAGTTGATAGCTTTTAAAACCATCTATATTCTAGTTTTGCAGGACTTATTTAATGGAAATAATACATTTCCAGGCTCAGGATGAATTTCAGTGTTCTTACTGTACATTAATAGCCCAAAGAAATTCAACCTTAGGTTGCTGTTGAAATGAAACTCTTGTAAACGTGCTACCATTCTTCCATTCAATAAAGGTCAAGCTGTTAGTTGACTGTCATTAGGCACAGTCTCTTGACTACTTAAAGGTTATATAAATATTAAAATTTATGAAGTCAGCTAGGAAACTTTCTTTTCAAATATCTTATCACATTATTTCCATCTTTTCCCAGAAACAATTATACATCATTCAAGAGGGTCATGTGCTTTTGAGACAAATACTTGCTTTTCCATAAATAATGGCTTTTTCCAAAATCATATTGAGCAAATAAAAGGATAAAAATCTTTGCTAAAAGTGATGATTCGTATGCTTATTAAAAAAACCAAAGCCACGCGATGACTTTATTTAATTTATCTAGACTCTGAGCAGTGTGGCTTTCATTATTAGGTTACAATAGATCAAGATTTACGTTCACACTAATGTTGTCCTCATTTCCATTTATATTAAACTGGTATTTGTTTTTTAAAGGAGGCACATGAATGAACAGAAACTTGCCCAATCTCTGTTTGTTCAGCTTGTAACTTGCACAATAGCAAATTCAATCTTGTTAAGAGGCTTATTCTTCCATTGTAGAAGTTACTTGGATTGCAAGAAAGTTCGAATCTGCATAGGCTACATGTTTATGTCAAAGGAAAAAACAAATTAGGGAAGGGGAGTTTTGACTTGCACTGATAAATTGCGTATAACTGGCTCATTTCAAACATCCCTTGCCCATTTTATTAGAGACCTAGGAGAAATGCCTTCATTTGACAATAGCAAATGGAAGTTCCTCTGACAACACTGGAGGAATAATAATGAAATCGTGTTTCCCCCCCCTCCACCAATTGCTAGGGCACTTTGTCACCCAAACGTCTGTCCTTGCCCACTGATGAGGGAAGTAAGTGGAAGCCAGCACTCCTGGTGCGATACTCTGGCCACAAGCAATTAATGAAACAGCTATCACTGATCTTAATTGTTCACCCGCATTATATTCCTAGCCTGCCTACTCACCAGTTCTATATTGGCCTCAGCAAGCTGTTTATACTCTGTTTTCAACTTCCCAGTTTGCAAAATGAGAGAAATAAAGTAAATCTATCTTATCAGGATATAGGGAACCTCATTTCTGCAAGATTTCCAAGCCTGAACTTTCAGTAACATTACCCGAACAAAGTTATGGGTGTAAGATACCTGCTGAAACAAGTTTACTATCTTGTAAACCACACTAATTTTCTTGAACCAAGATTCCAGGGGAAAAAAATGCAAGATTTTGTTTATTTGTTCTATTTTCCCCAGTTAAAAAGAAAAAAAAAAAGTGTTTTTCAGTGCTGCTCACTTATTTCAGAGCAAAACAAAAAGGAGCATTCAGATATGTGACTAATGAGAACATGTGCTATTATCAGATGTGTCAGATGCCATTTTTTCCTTTAGCAACTCAAAAAATATTGACTAAAAGCATTGTTTCAGCTTCTGGTCATGTCCCATTTTCTACACTTTGGGGTTTTTTTCTGAAAACATATATATAATTAGCTCTGTTTATAATTTTTGTTATTGAATCTGTGTCTTACTCATGCAAATAAGAAATCTTTTCAGTTTCTTTACATTTTGAACTGTTTTCTAATTGCTTCATCATGGCCACATTTGCTTCTCTACCACCTACGTAAACTCCCTAATAACTACCCATCCCCACCCCCCCAAAAAAAAAAAAAACCACCCAGAAAAAACCCAAAAATGTAGGGGGTTTTGTAGAATAAAAAATATATTTTTCAGAAGATAAGGAGAGACTAAATTGCCAAACAGAATATAATAGTGAACAGCTAGAGAAGGCAGAAAAGTAGTATTTCTGACATTATTTTGATTTTTTTAATAATTTTTTTTAATTATGGTTGCTATTCTCTCACTGAAGGGAATATATGCTATCTGTAACTGTCAGTTACATATTCCTCACAAGTTGAGAACAGTCATTTTCTAATGAAATAAGGAGTATTTAGACTGTCCCAGTGAGGCTAAAAATGAGTTATCGTACGTTAAAGTGAAAGTAAATACATAAATGCTTTCCTGGGCCTAAGAGCACCACTGAGAATTGGAGTGCTAGATCATTAATTTCTGTGAATAAAGGATATTCTAAATGTTTCTCTAAAGGAGTTTTATAAAGATTCAGGGGTCATTAAGATAGAAAGTTATCTGTTCCTCCTAGAAAGCTGACACTTTGGAACTTCTGTGGAAATGACTATCTGAAGAAAGATGTGAACAGATATAAAAATAAAGTGTTTGTTTAACCATTAACTGTGTCTTGCAGGGAACTCGACAGAATGATGAAACTTTCTATTCCTCTCTTACGCAAATATTCCAATATAAATATACAGGAATTACAATTCACTGCGATATCAAACTCACATTACGTATCTGCTAAGGTCTCTGCAGTTGAGCCTTCTGAGCTAACGTTGAAGAATGGGTGAAGTAAAACACGCCCAGCTGAAGCCCTGATCTGCAAGATGTTGCAGAGATCGTTTGCCCTCCTAGTTTGGTATTCACTTCTGAGATGAATATTAATCTATGATTGCTCCTGCCAAAAATCAGTTCATATTACAAAATTCATGAGGAACAACACAGCTTAAGCAGATTCTGTATCTTCTGCCTCATAGCCATCGTCAATGGCCTTTTCTGAAGATTTGTGTTTACAGGCACAGACAGAAAATCATATGATAAAGATGAGTGAGTGGTGGATCAATTGTCAAGAAGCTTAACAATATATTGGAAGGGCTCTTTCCAGTAAGGCCTATTAATGCTCTTCCATGCTGAGATACTACCAATAGTTATTTTATATAATTACTTTTAAGGTCCATGAATAAAAAATAAATTGTGGCGCCTCTGAACTACAGTTTTTCTTAAGCTTTTGAAAAAAGAGGGGGATAAAGCATGCTTGAGATTAAGGGTAGGAGGGAAAGCACCATCCCAGCGTAAATGAGAAAGTACCAACTTGATATAGCTTATTTCCATCAACAGAAATAGTCTGGCCACAATAATTCAGTACAGTTACTATTGAGGGGCATTCACCTTATAACTCTAAGACATTTTAGGAAATGGCAGACTATTGGTTTTACCAAGATCTTACTATTTTACATCCAAAGGAAATATTTCCCCCTATGTAGATGACAAAGCCTCTAGATTTTCCCCAATTTCAGAAGTGGAATATAGTGTCTCACGAGGAAATATGTCACACTCATTACTTAACAAAATTCAGTTAACAGCTTAACCCCAGCTCCCCAAACATATTTTTGCATCTGATATAGATTTCAAACACAGCAGCTACTTCTAATATTTCCCTTCCTTCACAGCCCAAATAGTTTTAGGCAATACATCCCTCATCGCAATATTTCATCATCTTTTCTCCTATACCTAACAAGTAAATGCACAGAGATAGACCAAGCTTAGTATTTAGCGCTATGTTCAGTGCTAAATATTTGTTTCTTCTTATTGCTATGCTTTTTAGCATTTACACCGTGCACATTTGTTTTGTGAGCAAAGCTAGGAATATACCATAATCCTTTTGTCCAGTTATGGAAAACTAATCTTATATTTAAGACCCCTCAGGACCACTAGCAAAAAAAAAAAAAAAAAAGGTAGTCAGCTGTAAGATTGCAAACATGGACTGCAATAAAAAGCAATTGAATTGTAATCCTTAAACATCACTTTTAATATACTGCCAAACACTGGGTTAATTATCAAAGTTATTATGCGCCACACACCTTTCAGAGCTACAAAAAATAATTGAATTTTCCTGTGGAACTATCGGCTCCAAAGAATATCATCACTAGATCTTGAAAAAAAAAAAAATTAAGTATTTAAATGCACAAGACCAACAGACATGCTTGGACAGACAACATGAGAGTTTAGTGAAAAAAACCATTATAACATTTTGATGTTTCATTTTTAAGGCGACTACAGTTCATAAGAAAAATCCCTTGCAAGATCCAGGCTGCGCAGCAATGTAACAAATTCGTGGCTCTATAACTGGCCCAAAGGGGTAACGGCACGTCAAGCAGCAGCAAGTGTCCGTGCCGCCTTTCCCAAACACACGAGCTCACCGCAAGAAACTCTTCTACAGTACAATTAACTTGCAATCTGAAGTGATCATGATGACTAAAAACAATTGAAATAAAATTTAGTTTTCAAGTATTTGTTCATGCTTAATCTTTTCAGCATAACTTTTCTAACTGCAGTAACAGATGGGGGTTTTTTTCTTCCCAATTTTGCTTTTTTTTTTTTTTTTTAAATGCTCTAGTTAAGGTAAAAATTAATTCTAACAATGGGTAATCCCTTTCAGGTAAAAGATATTAATCTTTGAACAAGTCAAATATTTAGATTAATAATTCACTGCACCAATGTTACAGACTATATTAGGTTGAAGGAGCAGAAGAATGGATTCCACAAACTTCCATTTCCATTAAGTTATCATTGTTTTGGGCGCGACACAAACACAAACCATTTTCCAAGCTCAGGAGTTGTTTGTCTATATAAATCTACCAGATTAACCTGGTGGTATATTTCCTAACACTGGGTTTTGTTTGTTGGCTTTAGGGGTTTTTTTTTTGTTTGTTTTCCTGTTAATGGTGTTTGCAATGAGTGATGTTAGGTATCTGAAATAATGAATTACAGGACAAGAAAAGTTAAATTGTACATAATATAACTAGGGCTAAGCCTGGATCTATAACCTGCATCTTCAAAAGGCACACAGATACTTCAGTTTTATTATGGAGAAGTCAGAACTAAGCATGTCTAGAGTTTACCTGATTTCTGAGTCTGGAAGATTTCATTGACTCCTGATGACATTTAACAATGTATTTATTAAACCATTTTTAAATGATTTAATAAATGTTGCAGACTGACAAGGTTGAGATCTATTATCTCCTCCAAAATGAATCACCTACGTATCAGAGCAATACATAAGGGGAAAAATCCCAAACCTTTCAATATTGAACTTTCTAGAACTATACCATCATCTTAAAGACTAAAACATTTACACAGATATTCTGGTCAACGTAGACTTTGGACATTTCCATCTCTCAGAGGAGACAGAAGAGCTCAGTAGAGATAGTTTGATGGCTGAAAACTCACAGGGAGATTTTTTCCTAAGGACTATTTGGTAGACTAAGTGTGTATCCACCGTGTATTTGGTACTCCTGCCAAGTTCCCATGTAGACACTCCTAGTACCTAAAAAGAAAGTCTTTACAGGAGATAACTAGTCAGCTTCAGATGTTTTCACGTAGCCAATTAACGTGGGTAGTTAACACACTGTAAATTCAACATTGCTTATTAATCCCATTTATAGATAAATCCTAATTAAATGCTGCCACTGTAGTTATTTTATACTATGAAGTAGCTGGCACGTTGAAGTGAGTGCAAAAATTACTGTTAATTCACATTTGTCATGTCTTAGATATTCGGACCATATTTGCTGCGCTCGTAGTAAAAGGACTTTTATTCTCAGAGTTGTCATAGCTACAAATTCAAGTAAAAACATGAAAGTTAATCTCATAGCTTTATTGCTTGTTTTCACTTCTCTAACACAAAAGTAGAAGTGAGTCTTCAACTGGAACCTTCATTAGCAGAAGCGCCCAAAGAGAACCCAGCTCAAAGGCACACAGCGCTGTTGTCCCTGCCACAGGACCGTCACAATTAAGAACTAGCAGCTACTTGTTTCTTATCAAAACGAACACTTTGACCTTAACTACATGCAGGCAGCAGTCAAAATTTGTCAATTTTAAGTGCAATTTTTCTCCTAAGAGCAAAGAACTTTTCCTACCATATTTTCAAAAGCATAGCTGTAATGGAAGGATATAACACTTGTTATAGTAACATTTCTGATTAAAAGACAACTGTTGCAGTCAGTGATTTGCAGGGATTTATTTGGTGATATAGAGAATTAAAAACTTTTACAACTCATTTAGTGTACTGCAGGTGACATGTGATTGAATATTACTGTGGAACCACAACTCCCAGAAGGTTTAATCAATATATTTTTATGTTTTCCTATCATATCTGCCTTGCTTTATTTTCTCTGAGCATGCTCTGAACATAAAGGGTAGATGTTTTATATTCAAGCAAATACAGAGAACTGGTGAACCCAATCACTCTCATTCTCATCATTTGATTTGTCATCTGTGATGCAAAGCACATTGTAACAAATTATATTATGGAAACTATTAACAATAGCCACCTGTATTCCCTTCCTAAAGGATTTTGTGGGGGTTTTTAATAGCTAGAGAGTTTGGAGTATTACACTACGGTACAGAATTACAAAAGTCTATCTGAAAAGCTTACAGGGTGGTGGTGGGGGTGGTTAGCAGGACTGTGTTGTAGACAATCAATTCCAAGACGTTACACAAACACACCAATAAGACCAGCATTTTCCAGTGACCCGTTCAGCGTTACAAATACATTTTTAAGGAGCAAATTAATTTGGGGCATAGTTGTGGTGAATAAGCATGTTTGCCGTTTATGCAAATTCCAAGTACAAACCATCTATATTTTCCCCAAATCTTTTTCCCCAGAAATAATAGTGTTTCTACAGAATCAGTAATTCGACATAAGGGTCAAACGCAAAAGAAAAGCTCATTGTCACACCCGCAATTTCTCCAAAGTTGAAGTCAACACCTTACAATAGTACATACTACATATCGTAGATCTGAGCGATCCCTAAATGTGACTACAGATTTGAAGACTGTAACTACGTAAATTAAAAGTTAGCCTAGCAAAATAAATGTTTCTAAGGTTGAGTTTCTGCCTGTTTAAACCTCTAGCTGTGGGACCCGACCGCTTGCATTGTTTTACTATGAAGACTGGCCAGCTTATCTACAGGTGTATTCAGGAGGATTTTAAACACTTTATGATTACTTTCTGGTGAACTGCAAGAGAGAAATCTTTTTAACCTCTTGTAGAAAAAGACTAAAATATGTGTACATTAATAGCAGGAATCAAGGATACGTAAGGAAAATGGAGAAGTAGTAAGTTAAATGACAAGGGATTTTTGTTGTTAAGTCACTTTGATAACAGTTTCTCTATGTAGTAAAAGCAGTGTATTAACTCTGTTTGCAACAGAAAATGAATAGAAACCTTTTATTTCCCTCCACGCACAACAAAAGCAGAAAAAAAAAAAAAAGAGAAGGGTTTCACCTACTTACATATTTTGACAACAAGTTTTACTGTACTATAATCCAAGCAGTGATTCTACTACCCTTGTCTTAAATTATTTTGCAGTCATCAAATCAAACAAACACAAGATGCCAAAATATTTTACCTTATTGATATTGAAGCAAAAAGGACCAAAACATTTTTGTAGCATACACAGTGAGGGAGCCAGCAACATAACCATAGAGTGTTCTTCACAGAGAGCTAGCACTGCAAATTTCTATATTACTAGCAAGTTGAAAACAGGTGTAGTCCTTAGTTATGAGGTTCACATGTTATAGCTTTTCAGGTTTTTTCCACCAGATGGCAGGTGGAAGTTTTGATTTCCATATACAAATCTGTTACAGCAAATTATACTACTACTACAGTTCTTTTAAATGGCATCTTGAGTCATTTACACTAAACTTTTTGATTCACTCAGAGGCAGGTCATTGTAAAGTTTTGGCTTCTGGATTAGTGGTAGCTTAAATACAAAAATTAAAAAGGCATCATTTAAAGTTAAATATGCTGAACCGTTCAGATTACATTGTCTTGGAAAAATAAGATTGAGGAGGAAAACTAATATATACCAGGAAGTGATGTATTGTGATGTGTTTCTGTAGTGACCAACTTCAAATACAGCCAAGATGATAAGAACACACTGAAATCCTTTTCCTCTGTTATATTTACTCACTTCTGGAATTGAATCAACTCTCTCAAGCTCTTTTTTTTTTTTTTCCTTTCTAGTTGTTCTACATCTCTAATATGATTATTAATTTTAGGAAAAAAGCCATGACAGGGAAATGCTCTGGAAATACCTATCCCTCCTGGTTCAAACAGAATTAGAAACTCAACAAAACAAACTAGAAAACTTGTTTTTGCAAAACGTTAAGTCCAGGGCCTCAACCCTGTAAAAATTCTTTTTCTCCATCCACGTGAAACACCACTGAAGACAAAAGGGGTTCAAATTCTCTCTCTTCAGAATAGAAAGACCTCCTAGCTGGTGCAGGACCAAACAGCTCACATAACGTTCTTATGGCACATCAACACCAGCGGTTTAGTTTTGGATCTCCCAATTGCCCCCGCTTACCACGCTGGAGTTCATCCCAAGGAGCAGACCCAGGGCGCAAGAGCTGTACGCTTCTCAGATGAAACTACACCAGGAGCACATCTAACGCGCTCCTTCGCGACCAGCCTAGAGCCTGTGGGAAGGGAGATCTCCTCAACCACCTGTAGGGTGGACGTGGGCTCAGGAGCTCTGCCTCACTTCTGCACAGCCCAGAGCAATTAACTCCTAGGTACTGGAGCAAGGCACAGGTTTTATGGTTTAGCAATCATTGCTAATTGTGCTGCCCACATTCAAGTAGCCTAAAAAAAGAACAAAATATTATATATTCAGCTTTTTTCAAAGAGAAAATAAATGTTCATACCAAACATGTCAGGATTCTGCTGCAACAAAGAGCGTTTCTTGTTGCAGTGAGGCATCTAAATTATGGGAGCTTGATCACTTTTACTGAATTTTATCTCAACTCTCTACAGCTTTTCAATATTTGGCCTTTATCTCCTCTATTCTATTATTTAAATATTTCAAAAAAAAAATTACCAAAAATGGGACATACAATAGAAAATTACCAGGCTGCTGAACCAAGTTCAGCAAGCTGGATTTTTTAGATTCTAGACAAAAAACATTATCTGGAAACTGAATGGTGATATTTATTAGAATTAAACATATTTTTAAAATAGATCTAAGCTATAGCTAATATGGCCTAATTATAGTAATCCACACAGTATATTTTTATCTCAATGAGAATGGATGGAATTACATTCAGAAATCCCTGTGCAACAGAATTTAAAAATACCTTTTAGGTTTTTTGTGTGCTGTTTTATAATGTAAGCTATGGATTTGATAGTTTTATACACGTTATTATGTTCCTAACTACATCTCTCTTCCTAGAGCTCTGCCTTGAACTTCAGCAAAAGAGTAACGTTACCTTGAAGGCGGTCTTCATCTGGCTAGGGTTAACTAAACTATTAACATTTAAGACAAATTTATCTTTGAAATCACATCTTATCATGACATAGTATTTACACGAGCTATATAAAGTACCTTTACAAATATGCTACAGGGTAAATACATACCAGGATACTTCATAATTTCAAGACAGATAGTAATGTTTAGACTTATAAGTTTTTGAATTTTAACTAATATTGCTAACCCTCATTTTTTTCCTCTCTCAAACAAAATCAGCAGAACCTGACATGTTATTTAAAGTTCTTCCTTTCAGCTGGAGCTTGGACTGAATTGATCTGACCAAGCTGCTATACAATAGACATCTTTTTCTATAAAACAAGGCAACCATAATTTTTTCACTGCTCCTGTTTCAAAAAACTCATATTTTTATAGGTCAGATTTTGCGAAAAAAACCCCACTAAAAGTATAATTAAAAAAATTACCCTTACATAAGGGTATGCATGTCTACATGTACAGCTGTTATTACAGTGGTGAACGTGCATATAACGGAGAGCTCCATTTCTGATGTCAGCAGACAACACTAGTGACGTCAAACAGCACATTCCAGCATAGACCAAATTAGAAAAGACGTAACTGAACACCTTCCTGTCACCCACTGGTGACCTGGTCAAAACAAAACTTCCGTTACCGTAGTTTTTAAACTCCAGCTGGTCCAAAATATCTGAGACAAATAGACAAATTGTATTATATCTGAAGTAGTTTCTCTCAGTACCTGTGGCTTGCGCTCAGGGCATTTGATGGACAAAGCCTGGCGACAGGTTTGCTCCTCTTACACAGTGGGATTTTCTTTAGGGTTAAACATCTCTCATCTGTGCGGGAGGCAAAGTACTCTCAGGATGCTCCAGGACTGAGGAACTTGATCTCAGCCTGGGGAGACAAATCTTATTACCTGCTGTTCCAAGAACAGAGCGCATCCGTTCCTACTGACTTCCATAACAAACATACAGACACAACATTGTCCAGAAACAAATGAACTCTACTGTAGACATTGTATCTCTCTGAGAAAGAATGACAAAACAGAGTTCTGATTGTCACTTTGCTTAATACACGCTATTAACTGGTGAGGAGAAAATGGTTGTGAAACACTACCAAGTACACCAAACCAAACTGACCTTTGATAATGTCTGCACTCCCCCTTCTGCCCACATACACAAGCTGTCCCACAAAATCCCGTTACCATTTAAGCCAGCTGTTTTGCAGAGGTCTAAAGAGGCCCATTGCATTACCCACTTTGCCAAACATCCCAAACACCTGCCTATCTCACCTTCGGGCAACTAGTTGAAAAAAATGTCTGAAAGCCTAACAACAGGATGCAAATCTTACTTCCACTGCAAGTAATTCCCTAGTACCATTTGATCCATCACTGATCAAACTGTTTGAGTAATAAGAACTGAATGAGCAGTTCAGGCTAAGAAAAAGCATCTTGCTTACCTCCTGAAGGAAGAATGTATGTAGGCAGCTAAAAGAAAGGGGAGGTGAACAGCAGGCAACAGAGCAGTGCAACTTTTCATTGCATCTTACAGAAAACTTCTATATATTTAGCACTCTGTTGATGCCTATCATAGTGATCTTTCCCAGATGCCTCATTTACCCCTTAAATCTAATCTAAATTGGTATGACTCCATAATCAAAAGAATAAGCACAAAATTACTGGGAAAAAAAAATTACAATTGTATACCTCAGTGGCCAAATGGGCAATTCTGTGCCTGTTGAATACACGGGCTGAACTGCTGCTTTGATAGCTCTCATTCCCAAATTAGAATGATTAAGGGATCCATATCACTGAGCGTTAATGCTCTGGTAACAGTGTTAGTCACAATCTCTCCTGTCTCCATGTAGGAAGAAAAAGTCGTGCTACCTCACAGAGGAATGACCCCACTCGCTACTTTATTTATGAAGGAAAAAAATGACAACATAATCCACTAATTCTTTTAATGTTTCATTTTGCACTCATAAAGCAACCCCAACCTAGGCTGACCTGGAATAGCTTAAAAAAAAAAAAAAAAGTTGTAGCATGTCCTGTTGAAGTCTTATAATTCTCTGGCTAAATAAAGAGACACCTTGAAATGAGAACACAGTTTGAATTTTATTCATTTATTTGGTACATAATTGGCACCTTCAGACTCAAAAAGTTTACCATCTGAGCTAGGCAACACACTTCAAAAGCTGCCAAATGAGATGGTCCAATCTCAAAATGAAGAAAATATATCAATAAGTGCCCTGACTATAATCACACTAACATCTGACTGGTGAAATAAAGCTGAAGAAGGACCTGGCAGAAAGGCACGGCTGGTCTTTTGCCAAGCCACATGCCCAGCAAAGTCCAAAGTGAGAGAAAGTGGTGAGGAAGACGGGCTGCCGCAATGGAATCCAGGCAGCAAGAAGAAATGGGAGCGGAGGGGCGAGGAAGGCAGGATGTTACACTTTTAAGATAAGGACACACAGATTGACTTCAAACCAAAAGGGAACGAACATCAAGGTCTGAAAATTTTGTTTGGAACAGAGCAGCTTCCCCGAATTGCTGTTTTCCTGCTTTACATCTGCAGCTTCGTGTCTGCCATCTCGGTGCAGCTGTGCAGCGCAAAGGGGGGAGGCAATAAGCTTGTCTCTAACGCAGAGGGGATCAGGGTCCTTCTGCTACCCTCAGCTCCAGAACATACCGATAGCTCTGGCGCAGGTGGGTAGGGAAGCACGGATGCGGCCCCTAAGGGAACTCACGCACGTGGCTGCCTGTGGTTCTGGCACCTGAACTCCTGCTCAGGGGCTATGCGATGCGGCTGGCTTTTTAACAAGCGTGCAACAAATTTAAAAATTACGGTTCAGCTTTTTTGTTTCAAAGACAGCCACATTCCTGATAAAGGAATCAGTCATATAGGAAGCTGTGGTAGGATTCGAGTTCAGGTGATAATGGAAATAGAATTAAAACCTGTAGTTTACAATGATACTTTGTTAAGTGTGGAAAGCAGGCCTCTTAGAATCAAAGAGAATATATTTTATTTAAAGAAATGTTCTTACAGAGTTTTGAAAGGAGCTGAAAGAAAACAGCTTTCTCTTTCAGTTTTAAATAATGCAGTTTAGGAGATAGGCGTTTGTTATCAAAAAGAATAAAAATTTCCTTTTGATAAGAGAAGCATTTAGAAATTGTTTCTGTAAATATGTCTCGCTACAGATTGAAGCCAAAGCTGACGAAAATGTTTGCCAGGTCCAGTAACAGCCAGACTACTTTTTATATTGATCAGACCTGGAATTTAACGCCTTTAATCACTGTTCCAGAAAAAGCTGTCAGCACAGAAGCTAACTGTACAGTTTCCACTTTTTATTAGCCAGCTTCCTACACTTTAGTCTTGAAGAACTAATTACAGCAAGTATAACACTTCCATTTGCTCTGGCTAAAGACAAGATTTTGTTTGGTTGCAGTTAGCAAGTGTTAAGGAAGGTAAGAACATTTACTACCAGTTGTGTGGTCTACGTGTCAAGCCACACAGATTAAGTCCAGGCATTTTGAGATGGTAGCACTGTTCGGTCTGCCAAAACCAAACTGAGCTCTTTCTGTGGAAGTGAGCACAAAGCAGCACAGCGCAACCTCAAAAAGACCCAGCAGGGAAGGTTCACCAGCATGCTGAAGAGATTCTGAGAGCTGCATCCTGAAAATTCAGCTTTAAGTCAGCAATACGTACCAGCTGGATCAGCTGTGGTAAGAAAAACAAACGTATACTTGGTGGTGAAACCTCTGACTTTTTCAAAGTAGGAATTTCACACCTCCGAGAAGTACCTGATGTGACAAAGAGAGGGTGGAAAGTACAAGTCGAGGCAGGCAGGTGTCTCCCTCGTCTGGATCTACAGAAGACAAACAACCCTTTAGCAACGCAAAAGTAGTATTGTTCGCTGGTTTGAAATGGAAATTTGCTAGTGCAGCAGAGAGAATGCAAGAGTTAACTTCATTTTCGAAGTCTGCACAAAACTGAAAACAAGGAACTGAGTGGGAAAGTATACATTGTTGACTAAGTTAAAGACAGAAAAACCTACTTTTCCAAGTCTTTTTTCTAAACCATCTGAAGTAGAAGACTCCGCTTCTTGATTTCTGTATCTGAAAAGTTACGGTGCCTGTCTGCTGTCAGTGTAATACAGAACAACTGCTCTGGTAATAATCCATAAAAATAAAACCGCCATAGCTAGTTGATCACTACTAAAGTTAACTTAGGTCTAATAATAGTATTGTAAATCTTAAGGAACAGAATGGATGTACATGACTGTCTCTCTTAAATGGTACAAGCACAGTTCAGAAGAGGAAGAAAACCCAAACACATGAAGCTTATCCTGTTGCAGGCTTTTGGTACAAGTTTTTGATCCAAAATCTGCATTTGGGCATCTCTTTTCTGAATCATAACTAAATCATAATGATCATAAATCAGAGGGAGGTGTTACTTTGAAAGAATCTGCCTCACATTCAGAATTTATATTTAAAAAATAATAATCTGTACTCTATACAAACAGAGACAACTTTCATTGAGTTTTGCTACGCTGAAACTTAACCTTGTATGGATTGAAACAAAATACATAACATTAAATTTTGGAATACAGAAAAGTACTAAGGAAAATTCGTGAGTAATCAGAAAGCCAAAGGGATGACATTAATACGAATAAATGTGAAAAATCCCATAATTTATCTCATAACAATTGACTGCATTGTTAATCAGTGACTTTTGTTACAAGGACAAAGGAAAATGAGAGCATCCTCCCAAAGAAAGATCTCTATTCAGCCTGCAGACAACCCAGTTCTTAAAAGCTGCCTGAATCTGTGAGTTTGATTTCAGTACTCTCTAGAAAAGCACACTGTACAATCTGTTATGCCTCACAATCCTGGCAAATGTAGTGCATTTATCTCTATGTTATGGAAAATTATTGCCGTAAAGATATCAGAGAAGATCATTAACTACATACATATACTCTAAGACATTGGTATGGCTAGCCTAAACTAAAAATTATTCTTTGGGTGACTCAGAATTCCCTGTGTCCTCAGAGGGCACATTTATTTTAACAGATTAAAGGAGCTCATTTGCGCCACCAATTCTAGATGTTTTATTTGGTTGTTTTAAACAATGGATCTGGAATTCTTCCCATATTTCATTTCTGTTCCTCCAATATACAGCTTAGTAGAATTTATAAATGATTGGAGGGACGTGAAGATTGTTCATGGTAAATATAGAAGTCACTGGAATTTCAGCTGCTTGTACCAACTCTTAATTTGCTCTACAGTTTTGTGCATTGAAGATTGTGGGGTGAGGGCACCCAAAAGAAGCTGGCTGGAAGATCAGGTCGTTGTGACCCACTTTTCATTTACGCATCCACTACCATACTGTATGTTACACGATGGCATCACTGCATTTGTTTTAGAAAGGATAAAATGTATATGAAAATGCATTTTCTTACTGCTTTCCCATTTTCTCAGAACCTTCATTAGCATTCCTCCTTCAAGCTACCAGTGCGTTATTTAGTACGAATGGAGCCGTCCTTGGTCCAACACTCAGATGTTGTTGTGAAGTAATTAGACCCCAAATGCACCCAAATAGTTTCCAGGCTACCAGCTGGATAAAACGTTCATTGCTTCTCTTGTAGCTATTTGGACTCTGATTTTCTCTCTTAAAAATCAAAAGAGAGAACATATTAGCAGAGGAGAAGAGAGGAAGAGACCACGTAATTCAGTCTGATGTAGACCTCATGGTAACTCAAACTTGTAATTATATACGAAATGGAAGAGTTAGTACAGCATATCTGTCAGGCTCTGTAACACAGGTGGGTTTGCATCCTCAAGATTTCTCTTTCTCTTTTTTTCCTTCTTCATCAGCATATTAATGCTCTTCATCGTCATTCTTTGGAAGTGTGACACATATCACATTTCCCATCCTTCTGAGCATATGGTCTGGAACTATTCAATAGCTGCAATATGATGATTCCGGGCTGCTGAGCGCAACTGATTGGCACATTAAACTGCTGGGAGACTCTTATCTGGGGCAGACAGGATTCTTACCAGTGCAGTCCTAAGGGGCCCTCAGTAATGAAAAATAGTAATTCTAAGTCTTTTCCACCTGTCTGTTGCCAGGAATTTTAAAATGGAGTTTCAATAGTTTTTTCTTTCCCCATAACCCTTATTAAAGCAAATCAAGTGTAAGCCAGAAGAACTTGGAGAGTTTCACTAGAGACCCTGCAGTTATCAATTTAAGAATAGGTTTTTCAAGGCTTATTCTGCCTTGCTTTTAACACTGTAAAGCAACCTAGCGTGCAAAAAATGTTAATACAAATAGGTATCGAATTAACTAAATAAATACAGCAGTGTGACGTTTGGTTTATAATAATAAATCCTGTATTTTAAAAGAGATTTTTCCCTTTATTATTGAATCAATAAACAGTAAAGGAAAAAAAATAATTTCTTTTGCATTTAAGCGAGAGTAGGGAAGTCAAAATCTAACTGAAGATATAAAATTCACCAGGTATAAAGAGATTCCTTGTGCTATTGCAACCTCCTCTTAACTGTGATTATAGTGATGCACACATTCTCTTGCCGGGAACAACAATGAATCAAGCGTTTGCTTCCCATCCCCACTTCTTCCGCTAACGGGAAAAAAATCGGCTTCCAGACTCGTGACTCTCTACAAAATAAGGGAAGGATTTTCTGAGAACAGGGATTGCCTGAAGAATTACTGTAGGAATTGGATACTGCTATCATGATCTAAGGACAGAGCTTTTGTGGTTGACATAGCAGCGATTTAAATAGTTTACATGTATTGCCTTTTAATGCAATCAGCTAATGCTTCACTTTCTTTCATCTATATGACTAGAAAAACTGATTCTTTTCACCTCAGTGTAAGTTTTAGTATGTTTAGATCCTTAGACAGTGGCTGTGTTGTTCCCTTCCAGGAGATAATATTAAATCCTGAACAGACATAAAGATGTACAAGACTTTGTAGCAGATATACCTTCTGCAGCAGTGCCCGAAACTAGACAAATGGAGCATCGCAAAGAAGTTTTGGAAATTGGCTTTAATTTCTTTATGCACACAGTTTTCTTACTTACGTTTTAAACTTTGGTAACCTTTCTTGCACTAGACGCTTCACATGTCTAAACTCTAAATAATAACTTCTGGAAGTTTCTGAATTTGCCACTCTCTGCCATGGTCTTGCAGCTTAGAAAATATGGATAGGGAAAGGACTTTGTTCCACAGGAGTCAGCCATTCATACTGCACAAAGTGCTGGAAATTAGAGTTCTTACTTTTGAGATCGCTAAAAGGTCCCAGAGAGAATTCCATACACAGGTCCTCTTCACAGGTATTGCTAAAATTTGCACTTGCTGCCCATTTGCAGGGATTAGCTGTTGTTATTTTTGTTTGAAAAACTTCTCAGAGGAGAAGCAATCACTTTATTTTAAGGCTGCCAGAAAGAAATCACATGCAAAACTGCTGATTGTCACAGAAAGAGTAATATTTAAATGATGTGCTTGTCTTTATGCCTCACATAAAAACTGTGTTAACATTTGCATTCTTCATGGACTAACAATTTTTTTTTTTTACTTCATTTCTGATGTTTATGTGTAAAAAATCTTATTTTCCTCCAGCAACACTGTACAGTGAGGTTCTGGCACTGTTATTTGCGTTCAGATTGGTAAACTGAATTCTTTTCAATGGTGATATATTAAAGCAGTTGGAGCACTAATGTACAACTCTCCTGCTGGATATTTGCAAGACCCCTGATTTTCATATTTACCTACAGAAGATAAAATCACTTATTTGGATAACTTTATGAGTGGATTTGTGCAGAATAATCTGCTGTGAGGGACAGAGGTACGGATCTCAGAAGGACAACAGCCTGACAAGGAATATCTCAGATGCCCAGTTGTACATAAAAATTTTTTTACCCATTTTACATTTGTTCATGTTTCTTCTATACGTGCTTCTCTGCAATACAGGAAAAAGTCAAGAAGGAGTTACGAGCAGTGCAGTGGCCAGCAGTAAGTACAATAATAATTTGAACTGAAGGGAAGCTTTCACAAACTTGGCACAAACTGTACTTTTTGGGGGGCTCTTGGGGAAGAAACAGCAGTTATGTAACGCTATTAGACATGTTCTGCTACTAGTAGACATGTAGTACTGCTGTAACTTGGCAGGCAAGATTTATTCAGCTATGTATAAATTAAATTAACAGTTTACCAAATTCATAGCATGCCTCTCATGTTTAGCCAGCTATTGTGTCCTGCTCTAAATTTGGGGAAAACAGTAGTACAAGTCAGAATTTTAGAGAGTTTTGCTTCTTCTGCACAAGGGCAGATGTCACACCACCAGCATGATGTATTTTTTTCAAACGTAATGCAACATTAGGAGTGGCTATGGTAAACCCAAGTGTTCAGGACTTGGAATATCTGCAGTATGGACTACATCTTTCAAGCAGCCTAAGCTGAGTGCCTCCTCTCCTGACTGACTCCTGAGGGTTGCTGAATTGTATTTAAAGGAAAATAAAAGACCTGTTTTATTGAAAAGTTTTGCTGACAGAGTTGTAAAATTAGCATTATTGATTTTAATACTTTTAATAAAGCGATGTTATTAAAAATCAGCAGCAAGACACAAAACACTGTCTCTTTTCTTCTTATGTATTGAGGAATACACTTTCATGAAGTTGTACATTATTAACATCTTTATTTAATAAATCAAATGTTTAATTAATTATAAGATATATTGTAATTTGGGGAGATACTTAAAGAAAAGGAAAGGTTGATGAAGGAACAAGTCCTCATCTTTTTTGGCTTCTTCCCACTCAAATCTCAGAGATGTGCTCCTTTTCCCACCTTGACTAGGTATCATGTTCCCTGAACGACTTTAGAAGGTATTCTTCCTCGAGTCAAACAGTCTGTCATTAGCACAAAGTAATCCTTACTATAATGGTCTTTAATTGCCTTTAATTATTTTATATCTGAATTACCGTACACTGCAGGACATTTAAAGCCATAATAATAAAATATCTTATTACAGTGGCTTATTGAAGTACTACTGGGCTTTGACTTCTGGGAATCGTTCTCAAGTCCAACAGTGACTGTAAATCATTCTGATCTCTACTGCGTAAGTCAATGGGGATATTGCGTAAGAAACTGAACTTGTAAACTTTAAAATATTAATTCCTACTAGAACCAAAGGCACTAAACTCCTTCACTCATCCTACTTGGGTTAGGCTAAAGCTCCAAAAGCAAGGCAAACATCAACTATGGCACAAAATCAATGCTTTCTTTTCTCCTAAATATACAGTATTTGTGACCCACAAAATCCCTGAAGCTAGCCCAGTAAGACAAACACTGCTGTATGGTTATTAATGCTGCTTATACACATGCCATATCTTGAAATCACCACTTAAAACCGGTGCTTTCAATCTGGGAAAGTTTTAGAGCAAGGTTATTTCTTGAAAGGCAAAGATAAAAGGCAGCCTATCCTCAGCAAGATCTGAGCTAGCAACATGGTCACATAGAAAAGATGTTTAACATGTTTGCTAAAAGCAAGCAAGTTTTTTAAAAAGTCAACTATATTAGCAGCAGAGGGGGATTTTAAAAGTATTCAATACTAATGTCAGTAAACAGTTAAACAAATTCTGAACAATGACATTATTTTCTAAGGGACTGCAAGTGAGGTGCGCAGGAAACCCAGGGCTGCCATCGTGCAGACCTGGTTTTGCTATACAGGCAGCACCTCATCGATATATTCTTAATGTTCCTATCAGTCTGCTGTACACCCCTGCACATGCCTCCTCTCTCTGCCAAGATGTCAACCCCTAAAAAAGGCAGGCAGCAGCGCTTCGGCTATGGATGGTGTGAATGCTCTACGGCTATCTGGTATCCCGACTCAGAAGCAAGGATTGCCTGCAAGGGACACAACGTAACCGAAACACCAGATGCTGTTAGTACTTGGTTGTTATGCAGTATATACAGCACCTCGTGTTCCCACGGTCCGGGCGTGCTGAGCACCACGTAACTACGTACAGGAGAGAGCTACAGCCCAAGACTTTGACGACCTCCATCTACCTGCAACACAACAACAGCCGAGATGGGGAAAACAGTTCTGATTCGTGTCACGGATAGCTGCCAAGTTACATCAGCTGCCCACGTGCTCTGCTTTGTTAAGCCATCATTAAGGCTTTGAATCTGTGCAGACAAGCAACCCACTCTTACGGGGGCAGCAGGACTAGGAAACAGGCAGCACTACCGCATCGCAAAGCTAAAGACAGCCCCACCGCTACCCTCACCGCCCCACTGACCCCCTCCCCTTTTTTTTTCCCCATTTTTTGTTAACAAGCTTACACTTTGCAAGACATGTTGCGCTTCCAAATGACACATCACAACTACTTTTAACCTGAAGAAAGTCAAAGTGGTCTCCCATAAGGTAACAAATTGAATTAAAGTGTTTTACAGGAACTTCCCTGGAAAACAAGATGGACATGGGAATCTCAAGACAGAATACTAGACATAATATCAAATAACTGACCAGCAGTTTCAGGTCTTCAGATAGTGTTTTCTACAGAAAATAAATCAATGAAACATTCTGATTCCAAAGCATTTTTATGCATCTTAAAGGAATTTACCGAACTTTTGTCTTACTCATCTGTGTGATCATTCTTTTCCTGTCATCAGGTACCTAAGGCAGATATCAAACAACTGCAACCCTCTCCATCACAGACTAGTTTTACCATCAAATCTTTTCTGTTCAGATGTAATGCAGACATTCTGTCAATAATATTGTGTCACAAAATGTGCCCTCAGCGAGCCCAATCTTTTCATTTTATTGTATTTTATTTTGTCTTTCATTAATAGCATGTATTAAAAGCCACTTATGGAGAAGACAAGCAAACATAGACTTTGCTCTTTGGAAGAAGAAATGTTTGTTAAATTGGTTGGCATATGCCTACCAAACCAGCACAGCTGAGACTGATAAATAAGAATTTGATTAGCATTCAAATTATAACTTGTCCATTCCTCTTCATAATGACAGCCTGACTGAGATTGTGTTTGTCCATTTTCAGAGATGAATAACTGTGGCATTTAGGAAAGAAGTGAGAAAACCATGTTTGGCTTTTAATTTGCTTTAATGACTTTTTTGGCCATGGTTATTTGAAGAAGAGTCTAGCCAGCTGCCTTTATTTCCCCTTCTTTTTTTTTTCCCCTTTTGTTTTGAGAGATTATGATCTCTCTCAAAACAATACTTGAAAATGGCTCGTCTGAACAAAATTCAGAAAGCGCTACAGAGCAGCTGACTAGAAAG
This sequence comes from Balearica regulorum gibbericeps, assembly GCF_011004875.1. Classification (NCBI taxonomy): domain Eukaryota; kingdom Metazoa; phylum Chordata; class Aves; order Gruiformes; family Gruidae; genus Balearica; species Balearica regulorum. The sequence goes on from NC_046194.1 coordinate 19,088,342, forward strand.
ACAAAAGAAATTGTGCCAGTATCACTAAGCTAAATTCAAGGTATGTGAGCAAAGTAGTTTCAGCAGAATGATTTATGGTAAAAACCTGGAGAAAATAATTTCTCTTCAATCTTCCTTATAAATAATTTGATTTATTTTCAAACACATTATAGCACTATGCTCTTCTTTTTCTCTGTCCTGAGGCATGAGGCATGTACTGTTGTTAGACACATTTTCAAGAACACGTTGCATTATGCATACACAATCCACAAGTAAAGATAAGGGAACTGCTTTATGCCGTAACTCAGAGTTGTACCCCGCATGCCTGTACGAGCATACATCTGAGTCGCATGAAAACTTGACCGCTACGTGACTATCAGTTCTGAAACGCAGGTCAGAAAGCATGTTTCTTAAAAGCGTGCTCCATATTAACCATTCTGTAACGAACATGCTTTCATTAGAGTGCTGCAGTAAGGTGGTATGCCATCCATGCTGGTTTGCTCAAACTATTCAGTCTGTGCTGTTCTTCATCACAATGACGCAACATTTCCCCAAGTACCATTCCCTCACTGTCCACAGGACATACGGCACTCTAACAGTTATTCCCATATTTTTATTCCATACAGTTGTTCCCATATTTTTATTCCATCTGGTGAATAGGTAGGAATATTTCATGAATAGAGAACACTGTCAAGTGGTAAGACACAAAAAGATGAATTGACCAAAAGAGAGAATGTGCAACAGATCTTAGACTATGTATGCTAAGCAGAATAAAAATCCGCTGTCCCTGATTTTGTTAGTCTTTCTTTTTTAATGTTTCAGACAATTTGTTAGTTATCACCAAAATCACTAATCAGAGGATATTTCAACACTCTTCTTCAGTGTCCTTCTACCTTCCACAAACATCCATGCTTTATCGATTTAATTATACAGTATGGATTTTTTACTTATCTATGTTACATATTCAAATAGTACACGCTAACATAATTCAAGTTAAGTTTCTCAAATGCACTTAACTAACCCATTTAAAGATATTTAACTCGTTTGTCAGGTTAAAAAAAAAACAACAAAAAAACAATCAGGCAGAGATTACTCAGTTTATTACTCAGAAGCTGAACTTATCTATTCAATTCACTCCTTTCTTTTGCATTACAATTATCCCCAGTTTCAGGGATGTCAAATTTATATGGAAATGGACTTTTAGCTAAATGGGAAACTGCCCAAACTGGATGCTACCAACAAGCTTTCTGAATACGAAGTTCAGTTTGATGTTTGACAAGAAGTCAATCTAATTTTTAGGAACGCAGAGGAATGTGTGTAGAGGAATACACGTTGCATGGTAAAAGTCACAAACCTAAGAATCTAAGAGGAATGTCTGAGAAAATTAGAGCAGCATGGACTAAGGAAAGTTATAACCTCAAACGCAACTGTTGAGTTTACAGTATTTCACTATGGGATGAAAAATAAATAATGCCCCAAATCATTCTTTGGGAAGCTATTTATGTATTCACATGTTTTAACTGTCTAAACGTGCAGTCATACCTGCCTTATACATAGTCTGATACCTGTGACTGATAAGCAGAAAAGCCTTAGGTGGGCATACTGGCAAAATTCTTGCAGCTTCAAACCCTCGCCACGCTGCACAAATGCCTGACTTGAAGTGCTGCATTCTACAGTATGATATTTAAAAGTGGACTGAAATGGTGCAAAATAAGGGAAGGTCAAAGAGGTGAGGCCAAAAATCTCATCAAGTATCTCAAGATGTCATCTCTGTTCATCACACAGAGTAGTTAGTCAGTGCATCATGCAAATCAAAGTTTACATAAGCATTACACTATCCAAAGACCACGCTTAAAGGCACAAGGTATTGGCCATCTAATTAATTGTGATGTCCTCTTGTGCAGTTATATCGAATCCCATCTCAGTAAAAATTCCAAGATTTAGCAAAATATTTGTGAGCTCCTGGGAACCTGACAATTTCTTCTTACTGAGATCTGGGAATGCAGAGTGTGCTGAGTTACAAAAGGTTCTCAAGTATGATAATTAATTGCAATGAAGAACTCCCATGTGGCACCAGATTCACATTGGATTAGAATGAGCAAACAGGTTTCCTAGTCAATGGAGTATTTGTTTTACATTCATGTAAAACGTATTCATAACAAAGTAGTTCAGATGGTTCAAAAAGGCACCTACTTCAGAGAATTTTAACCTTTGTAATGTAAATCAAAATATCCTGCCTACTAAAAATACAAAGCCAAGAACTTCTGCTATTCCAAAAAAAAAAAACCAAAAACTTTTAAAGTAGCAGAGGTTTCTGCTTGGATTGAATACTGCCTGGTTTTACAGAAATTCCTGGCTTAGTAAGAGGCTCCTAATGTTAGAGTACATCTGGTGGGATTGCTGTTAACCTGCCAAAATTCGGTACAAGTTCAGAGGCCCATTCATTGTGTGACTTTGCAACGTGTGGGAAGTATTATATCCACAGGTAAGCATCCTCTATGCATACAGTGCAACCTCACAGAAAGACTTCTGCACTGATTTTTTTTTTAATGACCTTTAGTAGAAGCGGAAGCTTTACAATCAATAAGTTCCGGACATTGTGAGGGGGGTGGGTGATTTCAAAAGAACTTGTTTCCAGATTTCATCTGTCCACTCATGCACCCAGAAACAAAAGTGGTTTACAGCTGCTTGACATTTGAATATATCAGACTAGAATATTTATTATTTGCATATGTACTGTGTTCAAGTGAGTTGTCCATTTCTTTCTTTTACATCTTTTTGACATATTCACATTTCATTAGTGTTCTCTCTCTTTCCACAATCGTGACAGGATTGGCTACAAATTAATACTCTGACTAGTTTCCTGAATTCCGTTTCCTTCTGTGAGCTACAACTAATTTTATATGCATTTTGTTAATGCCTTCATAATTATCTTATCTCACCAACTGCTGTAACACAGCAATAATGCCTTCCTGCTCCTGGTAAGGACGAGGCATTTTGTCCCCTCTGGAAGCAGAAGATGAAACACTCGCTGCTCCCAGCAGGCTTCTTGGGTACAGCTAGGGATCCCGGGCACATCTGCACATGCTCGCGTACGGCAAAGACTTTTCTACGAACTGTTACAAATCTGTAAATGATGAATGCATGATGAGAATGTCATGGTGGCAGATAAGAGTCATAGTGAAGACATTAAAATAACAGCTGTCAACTGTTCTCTGAACTTATCCTTGCTCTCCTGACTTTCACAGTAGGAGGGAAGGGCGGGCTTTGGCAGGGCACCTCAAAGCAGAAGAAGCAATAGCGCCGTGCACGAGGTAACAACGCGAGGCGGAGTCAGCGTTCACACACGCAACGTAACTCCTATCACCCTCCTCGGGTGGCCGTGCTGGACACGTTGCGTTGCAAGCGGGCGCTGTGTGAGTTACTGGCCAGGCTGTTCTGCAGCACCCATGTTTGGGGAGTCCCACAGCACCTGCTTAGGCGGAACTGAAGTTCTACAAGCCCGGCTCAGCTCGACCGTTCTGGTAGTCCAGATTTCAGGAGAGGCTATTGCTGAATTTTAAATACGGCTTTTCCTTGGAAAATGTGGTAGACACAAAAAGCACTTTTCCTGATATACAAGATGCAACATTGACTGCAGGTGCTCTGCTTGTAATCACGCTTTGCTGATGGAAAATCATTATGCCTGATGATTTTTTTGGCATTTTTGTCAAAGCTTCAAAGAAGTGGTGGAGCAGGACTTAACGAAAGACACTGAAACAGTGTGCCCTGGACAGACTCAGAAAGTATCAGTCTTTCTCAATAAAAAAAAAATCTGCAAAATGTACATGTAATATTAAAAATTATAAGGATGACTACTTTTAGTGCGTGTATTTGCACTAATGCATATATTTGTATAATCCAACGTAGTCACAGCTGCCCTATAATCCTGAGTTTACTATCACTTGGTTTAGAAAACAGATTCTCAGCTGATAAAAATACTGATAGTTGTATTGATTTCCTAGAGCTATGTTTATTTAAACCAGTCCAGAAATACACTTCCACAGATATCACTGTAAAGTCATCTGTGTGGATGTGCAGCAGTGCAAAAATCACAAGTACCTACCCTCTATTTTTACATATTTCCCCTTGCCTTGTAGAACTTTGGAAACAGAAGCTGCAGTTTCACATGTCATATTTTGAAAGAGAACATCAGAATGAGTCAAGAAAAAGCATTTTTCTGGTCCAGATCCTGACACTTCACAATTGCAGAACGTAAAGATGTCCCAGTGTTACTGCTGAGCTGTCTGCACTCATCAGACACGTTGAATTGACTTGTCCCCTCTTCTGCAGATTCAGTTTATCGAGGGGATTCAAAATGAGACTAAGAGAAAAGGAGAAAGGAGAGAGGAGAAGGAATTGAAGCACGGCTTTATACCATCTCTGTCATTAAAATGGCCCAATCACTCCAGTATTATTAAGACATGAACGTGGAGCACCAAGCAACAATGGAGGATTCCAATGCCATCTGATCCAAGATCCAACACTGCCATAGCAGTATATCCATGCAGCTCACATGGTACATCACAAATTGAATGTCATGTATATAGTATAAAAAAAAGTAAACTAAATCACTTGGTGGAAACTGTTACCAAGAGATAACTTTCCATCTACTCTCTTCAAGATTCGCCCTTCTTTGCTTTCTTCTAAGAAACTCTTGTTAAAATTTTCCTCTGCTTTTGAGAAAGATGAAATGTATCTGAAGCCACTAATAAATACAAATATACATATAAATTGCATCAGATACTCAGAGACATGAGTGCACCTTGACATGAATTTATTAGCAATACAGAACTCTCATCACACCAGTTACAATTCCATTTTCACCTGCCTAAGGGGGTATTGGCATTAATGTTACTTACTGCTTATGAGCACCTCAGGCTGTAGGTAATCCTTGTTATTTTTATTATTTTGACTCTTTGGATCTGATCCTTGTTAATACCAAGAGTTTCTGAAAGGTGCTATGTCTTCAATTCACATAGACTTTGACAGAAACTGAGGATAGCTGAACTAGGACCATTTTCTACCCATTTATTTTTAATGCATATCAACTTTTTAACCCATAATTTTATGCACTTGCTGGTGTAGTTGACTAAACATAAGCAAACATAATCTCTAAAATGGCTGTATCTGTTTAAAAAAAAAACCCAACCCACAATATTTTTCGTCCAAGTATTGTAAATTTCTTTTACAAAAGCCTTATCGTCCGTATTTCACAAATGAAGGAGCAGCGATAAAGATAGGTTAATTTGCTCTTAAGTACATAAAATAGTTGAGACTAAACACTTTGACTTTGTTTTGTTCTGCAAGATCAGAATGACCTTCCCTGTTCTAGAAGTAGTCCTCCGTGTACTATTTTTTGACAGAAAAGATTTCAAATAAGACATCCCGTAGAAGCAGTATCCTTCTGGCACCACTAAAATCTTTATTGTCTTCCTTTATCTTAGGTTAGACATCATTCAACATTCTTTTTATTTTACTTTCACTTCTAATGTATTTATTAATTTCTTGCCCTGGATCTGTCTTGGTTACACTTAAATCCTTACGACTCCCAGTGGTAGGGATGGAATTGTCTAATTACACCACAGTTTATTGGGTTTTATGTTTAAATATAATCCAACTACCTCTATGTTTGTTTCCACTGTAGTGAGATAATGAATTTCAACACCTGGAAAGTAATTTTCATTTAGAAATGAGCTCACTGCAGTTGATGATCCAGTTCAAAAAAGTGTTTGTTGAGGGGTGGGAGAGCCACAACAGAATGCATCATTATCTTATTAATGAGAAAGAAACTAAACAGGTGTTGAATACTCACTGGCCTTAAAAAGGGAAATGTAATGAGCAGCCGCCAGGTGTAAAAATCGACTTTGCAGCACCAACTTTATCTACCCCAAAAGGTAAAAGACAAACTCCGAAAGGTATCATTAGAAATCAATATTTTAAAGGTATGTGACTGATAAGACGGGAAGGTGGATGAATATTAAAGCCTAATTCAAATGGGTTAGAAAGTAATAGTGGGTAATGTCTAAAGGATACAATCTACGTAGCTATTTTAAGTACAATTCTCACTATGAAATTTTAGAGATAGAAAAATAAAGACACATAACCATCTCCTCTGGTTCTTCTGATAGAAAGGAATTATTGGAAACCTTATACTAATTATATTCAAGAGTTCAGACACTGCTATCTCTGAAACAGTCATTAAGGAGCAGTTAAGTGAAGTAACCACATTTCTGAATGCCTTCCTCTTTAACTTGATTTGCAAAAGATCCAGCAGATGACAAGGAGACTGCTAACGAGAGTTTCTATTCACGTGCATTTTGCATTTCAGTACAGAACCAAAGGGCAGGAAAGCACAGGACACCTTAGCAGTGACACACCTGTCCCGACAAGCCCGTCACGTAGCATCACAGACCCATCTGGCCAGCGGAGCCCTTCGGTGTCAGCCAGGCTTCAGAACCAGAAGCAGCCTTGTTAGTCAGGCCAAAGCCTAGGAGGTGACCGTTAGGTTTACTCCACGTGCCAGGGATCTGGGGGTTTAAGCTTGTTCAGTCTTTGTGAAAGGAATTGTGAAGTCCATCAAGTGAATTAAAACCATTTCTTCTTTACCTTGTCAGGTAAACTTCTCTTGATCATAGAAAAGGCAATCCAGGAACACCAATCTGCTGCATTCCAATTCGAATAAAGGTTTACTTAGTTCCACTGCCGTAGAAGAAGAGCTAGACAAAGTTCCCTCATACAGCATGTCTCTTGATGGCACCTCTGTCCTATGAGCACTTCACATCTGGTACTTCCTTTTGCTCTCTTTCCAGCTGTGGCTGTTGGGAATTTACACTTGGAAGCAGCAGTGAGTTTAGGACAATAAGCACCCTTGTGTATACAAGTAGTGCTTCAACAGGATAAGCTAGGTAACTTTACTGGAGTAAGGCAAGGGAACGGGAAGTCCGTCAGGGACATGAGGGGACACGCAGGGAAACCATCAGGGAGGGGGACTGACTGTTGTTCAGAAAAGAAATGCAGGATTTTCTTTGTTACATATGAGGCCTCACCTGTCATTCCTTATGCCTTCTGAGGGTTGAAGTTTAATTTCAAAGTGAAAGAAAGCCTCAAAACCTTTCTAGTGATCATAAGATATTAAGACCGTTTGTATGCAAACGGTGTCTTTGCCTTAGTGCACAGAGAGAGCCAGAGCCCTCAGTTTCCGTCTGTCAGGAACAAGGGGTGTGTGTAGGTGCCGACTGCAGGGCAATTCAGGATTCAGCAGAATTCATCTTAAAACCAGGTGGCATTGTTAGGCTGTGGGGCTGTTTGCTAGCTTAAGAGGCCCATAACCTAGCTACAGCTCATTAGATTCCAACAGCGATAATCAGGGTCCTCTGGGCTCATATTTGGGCTTAGCCTTCCAAGTAAAGGGAAAAAACCCTAAGCTCAGAGCTTGCACAGGGGCAGAGTTACCTAATACCATCAGTAGTGTTTTATAGGGAAAGGGGAGCAGCGGTGCTAATGTGCGGTCATAAAATATGATTTCACTTTGAATGTTTGCCATGTTTGAGTGAAATTTTCGCTCTCGCTTCGGCATGTAAAAAACAATTTATTTTGTTGTGATGAAACTAACAACATTGCTCCGAGTTAAAAAAGGATTTAACAAAAAACGAATTAGCAAGTAGTTTTTGTTCTTGAGTTTTCTCCCTGTTTTTAATAAAATATGTGCTTAGCGCCAGAAATGTTGTTCGTCTGTTGTCAATAAAATACAGTAAGAAGGCAAATATTAAAAAGGATTAATGATCCAAAAGCATCATAGTTTCATAAGCTAATCATTTGTGACAAGTATAATGTATTGACCAGTAAAATGCCCCAAGGTTTCAGATTCAATCCAACGTTTGATATATTTATTAATGGCAGTGGGGATGAACAATGAGGCAGCGGTATTTGCAAATAACAGATCCAATTCAGGGAAAGCTGTGAAGAATTCTGGGGTTATTTTGTCTACGCTGGGTGAATAGGCAGTGGACGAAGAAGTGCAGAGGGAAGGAAAGAATTTAAACTATTTGCACTCCTTATAGGTTTGGACCTGGCTGCTGTACCGTAGGATGCTCAGTGAGAGCCTCTGTTCACGCTGTTATCACATTAAGATGCATTAGGTATGAATGGAAAATGATGCGCAATACATTCTAATTCAGCCTCCTCTGGAATGCTATATGCCGTGCTAAAGAAGGACAATAAAAATAATACAAGCATAGAGAAACTCTCACACAAAGAGAGACTGTAAGACTTCGACAGTTTATCTTGGAAAAGAGACAAATAACAAAGGACATGAAAAGGGCATATTCAAAAACAAAATGACAGAGAAGATAGATCTGCCATTACCATTCCCCACACATCATAAAGCAAGAGTAAAAGGAAAGCTAATGAAAATGAAAGTTGGTGGAATTGAAATCACTGAATAAATGCTTTCACTGTGCACAATTAGACTATGAAACTCGCTGCCGCTAGGCACTGTAGGTGCAAAGATGTGCATATAGGAGTCTGTCCTGTTTCAGTTGGGACTGGACCTTTATACGTGTATCGTAAGGATATCCTGAATTACAATTATAAAAAAGAATTCTGAAAAGAAAATTTCAGAATTAAGGGTTAAGTTGGTATCTACCTAGGACAGTTTAAAATCTGGCCTCAGGGGAGGAGGAGGATATGAAAACATTATTTCACATGTACCTGCCTTGCAGTTTCCAAAGTATCTGTTCCAAGCCACCATCAGAAGGCAAATCCTGAGCAAGATGGGCCACATTTAGTACAGCAATTCGTGTCTGTTAATGATTAGCTTTCCCAAACAAATTATGATTTTATACATTTTTAAACATCACGTTGTTCAGTCTCTCCTCCAGCAGACACTTTCTGTATCAGAAATGACTCCAGAGAGGAGCCAGAATGTCTGACTCCTCAGCCACGTGGACCTGCCAGCCTCAGAAGGCAAAACAGGGAGGCTTCGCTGCCTCTGATTTTGCACATTTGTTTAGGCCTGCATATGTATGTTTATCCTAGTGTCTATCCGGGTTGTCTAAAAACTGTCTTAACGTACACACTGATCCTTCTGCAAATAGGTACATAGCGTAACACTTGCAGGCAGAGGTCTGAAACTAGAAAATTGAAAGATGCCAAACTGTGAAGAGTTGCACTATAATTATAAATTACACGTGCCAAAATCCATAATCATGTGTTTCAAGCAACCTTAAAGTTACTCATCAAAAACAAACAAAAGAACAGGTTCTACTTACTGATTCTGATTGTCTCCCTTGGCTACCAAATTTAAATCAATAGTACTGAAGGGAATTTGCTGGTTTGATCCATTAAAAAAATAATACACAAAACGCCATTCCCCTTAAGCAATCTCAAAAACAAGAGATACAAACTTCCAGTATCTTTTATGTTTCCACAGTTTGCTTGCTATGGTGCAAGAATGCTTTCTTTTTTTCTTTTTTTTCTTTAAACCCACTTTGTTTCCACTGTAGTATAATACAGAGAAAAATGTGCTTGCAGAAAAAAGTCTAATAACCCCACTGCCTGATGCCTGAAATTACTCTCTAAGAGAAAAAGCTTTCACTGGAAACACATCATTTCAAATTTCTTCTTCTTCAATGACTTTGAGAACACCTCTTTCTCAAAGGAACTGTGGCACAGATGTACACAACGATAATGCTATCATCTTTACCTACAAGATTCTGGATATTCATGTGTTGCCAACTACTTTCCATTGCAGCAGAAGGCAACAGACTAAGAAAAAAGGAAAGAAAAAGCAACTCCACAAAACCCCAAACCCCCCAATCTTCTTTTGCCAGGTTGAAAGATGACCCGGTCTAACAATGACTTCTGCAAAGGTGTTTCACAGTGTTTAGGGAACAGTGAGGTTTTGCTCTTCCCCTTCCATAGAGGCCACAGAGCCATCAAAAATGAGTGGGACCACATTTTTCATAAAAAGAAAAATAGCTCTCCATTAAAAGCCATAACGGTCCACAAATTCATACTGAATATCAGTACACAACATCATGCTGGAAAAGCTGAATTCATAATTTTCAGTTAATGTCACTTCCATAAAAAAGTGACTACAGAGGGGAATTATCACACAGCATAATCAAAAACTAGCTTGGCATCTTCATTGACACAGATTCAGTTTACTAGCGAAGCAACTGAACTTTAAACACCAGCACATTTGGGATGGATAGTCATCGTTATCTATTCAACTGGACACAAAATAATTTGTTACAGCCACTTGGTTTTATCATTACTTGATATTGAGAACTGACAAGCATCATCACTCAATTGCATTTTGAATTCTCTTAATATTTTGATCCTTCAAAAAATTTGTTTTCACTAGGTAATCGAGGTCTGGCCTGCTAGGCTTACAGTAATTAGTTTCATAAGGGTATGTACTACCTCAATGTGTCTTATGGCAAGAATGAAAATGATAAAAAGGCCCTGTCATGGTTTGAACTAATAGTTTCTCCAACCTCTTTGTGAATTCTCCAAGCATATCCTCCTCAGCTGCTACACTTCAAGCCTTTTATCTCAGGTAAATCACATGAAGCTTTCAGACCAGAAAATGTCCTACTGATTAACCGTTCTTATCAAGAGGGCAGTTCTCTAACCTTATTTATTTTTTCTACTGTGTATTGCCTCCTCTGCATGCTATATTCGGCTCTCCCTCATCGCTGGTACAGTATTTCTCAAACTGTGAGTCCCTGGTTCGCTCTGTGCCACCAAAGCCCTCTCTGTCCCTCAGCCCTCTCCCTGCCTCTCCTAGCCACCCACTCCTTGGTCCCGAATCCTGGAGGACCGAATTGTTAAGCAAAGCCCTCTGTCCTCAGTATCCACTTAACTGAGCTTTCAAATTGCCAGACTTGCACGTAGAAACACAGAAGACTGAGGAAAGTACTGTTGTGAGAGTGCTGACAGAGGGACAGCTACCTTCCCTGCCCCTTCTAGAGGCACTGGAATGACTCTAGAGTCACCTTACATTCAGTAAACATCTTCTGAGCGTTCAGATAAGTGGATAAAGTATATAGCATTCATAACTCCACTTAAAATTCATTACATATAGATTAACACCTAAAGAAAATATAGAATATATGGTCACATTAGAACTTACACTTTCCTTCCCTTTTGAATTCAAGCAGCTGTGAAAATCCAAAGTTCACTCGCCATACTGCCAGGAAGATCCCCAAAAGTTTGTGATATGTTCTGTATTGGATGCTACTTCCCTCTAGTGTGCAGTCCTTGTAAAACCCCACTGATGCCAAACTTCATCACCCTTAAAATTTACTCCAAAACAAACCAGCTGCAAAGCTGCTAGGTCTTTAAAGCATGCCACCTTGCAAAATCATCTGATTTCTTTTCAGACTGCAAACAGAAATTGCTTTTAGCATCTTTTCCATCTTGTGAGTACAGCCAGCATACCTAAAGACGACAGAGCAGCCATGAAGCTCAGGCAGAAACTTAACAGCCCAAGTTATTCTCGTGATACTACAGAAAACTCTGACTAATCTATCATCTAAGACTTGTATGAGAAGGTGATCAGTAATAGGTAACTGATTACTCCTTAGATCCAGTAATCAGACATGTCTAATAGAGTACTTGGTCAAAGGAAATTTGAGAAGCGTGTCAGAATTTGTTATACTCTCACGCAAACGGGGTGATCGTTTTGAGTGAATTTTCCACCAACCTGTACTTAATTTACAAGTCTGCAGTAAACCAGCACAATCATTCTGAGCATTATTTGAATCAATGTAACACATTTATCTCGCTGACAATCTGACTTTTGCCAAAATTGTAGATAACGGAGAATAAGCATTCAAGGAGAGATCTATTTCTGTCATTTTAACTAATAACTGGGCTTCGGCCTTCCTCTGAATATTATGGGTATTACACGGTACACTTTGAGAACTAGCTACTTAAACTGAGCATTCAAGACCCACATTCACATGCAAAAAAAAAAAAAAAAAAAAAAAAAGAAAATTAAACTTTCCTCTTAGACAATCTTTCAAAATTGTCTTAGAATAAAGATTATTTTTTTTTTCTCTCTCAAGTTTCAAAATGAACTGTTAATATACTATATCAACCTGCCATTGGGCCATGAGAGAGGGGAGAGACATGGAATCCTTGACTGCATAGCTAAAATTAATGGTCCCTGCTTTTCCCCATCCTCAAGTACCTCCCTAAATAGGGCGGTCATTCTCCCAAAGTATGTTATTGATTACCCATAAAGACTGACTGGTCGCTAAATAGATACAGAGTCATTCCTCCTTTTTCTAAGTCTGCTTTGGCGGGCAGCTCACGCGTTCCCTGAAGAGAAGTCCCATGAGTTCTCTTTAGCTCCTCTTCCACTACCATGCCTGTCAACCAGCTGCATCTGCCACCGCAGCCCTTGGGGCAGGAGAGGAGCTGTGCAGCTGTACAGTTTTGTAGCCTGGAGAGAATCAAACATTTTTAAGTAAACAAGTTTGATAACAACCATCAACATCATAGTAACTAGACAGATGCTAAAATGTTCATAGTAAGTAGGTAGAAAGGAGCTGTACATATACATACGTGTATTCTTTTACTATTGTTATGTCACTTGTTGTTATGTCACAATTTCCAGGGGCCCTGAGAAATCTGGGAACCCAATAGGATGACACGAATAGCATTGACAAGAATGTATTAAGGTGAACTTGAACCATTTGGGGAAAATATCAGTAAGATACTGTGTTCTAAATGAATATTAATCTGTATCTGAAGAAAAATATACCCTGGTGGTATCCTGAGAACTGTTGATTCACACGATGAATAGGTTATCTAAGAAATAATACATTGATGGATAGGCTGCCTTCACTGAGAAAACCGCTTAAACTCTTATAAAAATCATATAATTTAATGATGTGGGGAATCATCAAAGCTGAACAAACCTGACAGCATAAGCAGAGTCACCTCCGTGTTGACTATAAGAGCACATCAAACTCCAGTGAGTTCCACAGGCACTTCCATTTTTATGAATAGGGTATGCAGAATTGTACTTCTGCAAACTACAATTGTACTTCTGTATTGCTACTTGTGTAAGCATTGCTTCATTATTATTATTATTATTATTATTATAATAGACCAGGCTGTAATTCAGACGTAAAACCAGCAGCAGCAGAACGCGCACACCCTCACACCTCTCAGGCGCAGGCTCACAGGACCTGACTATGGCAGTACCTGTTCGTGTTACGCTATTCAAACATTTACCATCATAGTATCTTGTTAATTTTGATGAGGAAAGTTTCACTCTGTGTTGTGCAGTTCATATGTTGGCATCAAGGAACTGAATTCACATTCACCCAGAAACTTTTGGGAGTTTTTGAGCACTCTTCTATTAAAGAAGCCATTATCCTCTTTTTTTCATTCCCTTAAAATATTTTTTCTGTTTTCTCAGCTGCTGGATCAGGAGCAGAGGCAAGTATAACAGAGTACCTCTCAAATAATTTAAGGCAGACACCACACAATCAAATAAAAAATCTTCATACCTTACCAAAACATTCATACGCTGGGGGAGGACAAAGGCTGTTTGTTCCCGTCTTTCTAGGTCTCTGTGTCCACCAGCCCAGCGGGTGGGGGTTAACAACCCTATTTCTAGATACATTACTAGTTCGACCTTCCGTACAACAGAGACGGCTCTAATCATTTTATCTTTTCAGACCACTTTTCCCTACTCACTTTTTGGGCGTAGTTAAGCCAGCTCTACCAGCTTATCACATCGACTCGGCTCCCGCTCGTTTCCATTTTGGCCACTGACTCTCACTTCTGAGCTGAAGTTCACTGCCCCCTGACCCTACTGAAATGCTCTGAGTTAAAAATAAACCTTTAAAAACAAGAGCAGAAAGGGGAAAAAAAAAGGGGGGGGGGGGGTGGAATGCATGGTTACATGGTGAGTGTTCAGCGAAAGGGGTGAGAAATTTTTCAGGCAATTTTGTTGCTGAAGTCAAATACACCTGATACGTATAATAGATCTTTCAGGCAGTGATGATACTTGTTTCAACAATCCTGGTATAATACGGCCTCAGTCACCCATGGGAGTCCTAGGTATCGTAATACAAATAATTGCAAACTAAAAGCAAATACACCATTTAAATCTTCAGGGTTTCTTTCCTGTGAGGTACTTTTTACTTCAGTTGTATTATTTCACCAACAAGAACCTAGGCTTATTGAATCCCTAAGTTATTTTTAACAAACTACCAGAAATGTTAAATGCTTATTGCACATTAAATACTGAAAATACTGATTTATAGAAAATACACCATAACACAATAGACCAATTTGAACAGGTGTATCAAATTCAGCCTTGATTTTGACACCCAAAAAAAAAAAAAAAATCTTTTTTTGTTTCCTGCCACCCTTAAAGCCCAGAGGTCTGTTAGGGTCATACCTGCAGATACAGGGTTTGCAAAACTACTAAGTGTAGAATGATGGGAACTTCAGAAATCATTACACCTTACTTCACATGCCTATATTTAAAATCCTATGGTATCATCACAATTGTATTTTCATGTATTTTTTACATCAGTTCCTAATAAAGAATCAGGCTCAAACTTGTAATGGTAATGAATTTATAGATGCCCATCTGTCTCGGTTTTTATCCATTCAAAGTGTTTTCAGCCTGTGGCTGTGCCTGAGGCAAAGTTATATCATCTTGACACAAAGAAATACGGAGTCTTGCCTTGGAGTTTTCCCTTGCTTGAAAGCAGCAGTTCTGTAAAAGCTCTAAGGTGTTATAATTAAAAATGTATCAATTAGTTATACAGTCAACTAAAAGAAAATGACCGTTAAGAATTATTTTCATCCATATAGCAGGCCTTTCATTGTTCATCTGTGTTTGTACTTTGAAATTACTGATTAAAATGCTGTGTTCCTTGCAGGAAAAGCATACCAAGTGTGTCTCAAATCCCCCCAAGGATTACTAATCTATGAACCCTACGTACTATTTGTTATGTATATATTTAACATACATTTGAAAAGATATCAATTAAGGTGCAGATTTTCTGACCGCTGCTTGGGGCAGCTGAATACAACGTCTCTCTCTAGAAATGCTAATATCATTTTAATAACAGACATGAAATTGAAATTTTAATTAAAGAATGCATCTTTTTTATTATTTGATCCTTTTTGGTATGTACACAAATGTGGAATATAATTAGAAACATTGTAATTAAAGAAATAATTAGGCACCACAGGCTGGTATCACAAACATTTAGGGCAATTTCAAGCTTTTACCACCATGTCACATTAGCAAATTCCCTCCCTCATGCAAAGTTTACTAAACAAAATCACCAGCTCTTTAGCCATGTGAAATGAATAAGACACATTAACAAGAAAATGAACATTTTATCTTGTTGGGAAGGGGAATAAAATGGTTCCTGCATAAATTAAAACCCAGAAATCTGTTCTACTTGGACGAATTTGTGCAAACAAGTTCCTTTTCATGGGCAGCTTTATTTTATTTTAATTAAATGACAGACTCAACCCACTGCAAATAATTGTGGTGTTAATCTCACTACATTACTTTGAACAGAAACTGAGGAAAAACTGGTCAATGTTAATCAATTGCCTTGGAGGAAGAGAGTATTTTTTGACAGACTTGCATAATGGATGAAGCAGAAAATGAGATAATTGGGAGATGTTTGTCCTAGAGGGCCCAAAGTTTGCAATTACACGTAAAAACTTTCATTAGACCCTTACGTTAACTCCTTTGCGTGCAGGAACAATGTATGCTCATAGAGAAACTCAACAAGGGAGGGGTTTGGTAGTTGTGTCAGCTATTTAAACCTGTGCTTACTTTATTATGCTAATGAAGGTCTTAGTCAACAGACTTTCACCTTAGGCAATCTTCTGTAAACTGAATTAATAAAACATTAGAAGAGTGCTTAAAAATCACCATGCACTTACTTTGCTTGTAATATATATACAAAGTACGTAAATTGAAGTGGTGATCGTGTAAACCTAACTTAGAAAAAATCTAAATCTCAATATTTACTTTTTCCTTTACTATGATCCCTATCATTACCGCCAAAAGAATATAATAAAAACTGAGAGCACGGTGTAGAAAACACCAACATAGAAACAATATTATCACAGGAAAGTAAATTACTTGGATTACCTGGTGGATGATACAGTCTGACATTGTCAGAAGCAAGAAGGCAGAAAATCTAGAGACAGTCTAAAGATCCAGCCTTAGAAGAAAAATTTCCAGCAGCAGCAGAGTAAAAGAGTCTTTCTCCTGTCATTACGAGGTTTTGATCAGACTCTTCACTCACAGATTCTGCGAAGCACTGGGGTGTTTGCCCTATTTTCACCTTCTCTACTCTTAGGACTAGATAAGTGTTAAAAAAAAAAAACAAACCCACTTCGAATATGACCTTATTCCATGTATAATTATAACATTGACTTGGAATAATTTTTCTAATACAACATCAGAATGCACTTTTCCTTTCAAAGTGTCTTTTTTTTTTTTCCCCCAATACTTTATGTTATAAGGTTAAGTTCTTTTAGAAGAGTGAAACCTAAATGATAACAGCAAACGTGCTGGGGAACCTTGCATTTCCTACCAAGCACTGGAATGTGAACCCCAACTATATCAAACTGGAATTACAGTAGTGAAAAGCAACATGTCAAAGTGCAGCTCTTGTTCCAACTACCGATTTGATTCAGTAAATTGAACTATTTTGCAGAAGCCATATAGCACCTGGTTAAATTTTGGGAGTCGTCTTTAAAAACAAAATAAATAAAAGGCAAAACACAAGAAGCTGAAGAAATGTATCACTATGTCCAGTTCTGAATTAATTTTCAAGGATTTAGCAAAGAAATTTTGGATAACATTTTAAACTTTTAGCTGATGTAAATTTACCCCTTGCTCATCTAATAGCAAGTAGTTCATATCATAAGACAGGACTATAACATCTGAGGCATTCAGCAAGCCTTGCATGGGGAAAACGTAACAAATTTTGCCAAAAATTTTGCAAAAATGAAATCTGTGGCATGCTATGAGGAACATAATCAACATAATAAACTAATGACATTCTATTAATGACACTTTCATCTGTGAGGAGCAACAGAGTTTACTAATTTGTATCTGGCTTTTAACAGCACAGCAAAGTAGACCACGTACTTCATCCCGGTGCTACACTTTTCTCATTTTGGATTATTTTTTCACCCTTTTTCATGGTTTTCTGCCCATCTATGCAGGTACACATCTGTTGCCATCAACACCTAAATTGCACATCAGTGTTTCTGATGAAAATAAAAAATGTCAAAGCAATAAGAGAATGTTTTGAAAGCAAGCCAGTTTGTCAGTAAATGATAAGCTTCATTATCATAAAACTCTAACAAATTGAACCCACATCTCATTAACTGAAAGCACAATATGACTGCAGCAATATTCATCTCCCAGAAGAGTGCTTATCTATAGGGGGAAAAAGATAAAACTTTTGCTGAGAGGTGCCACTAATGATATCATTAACTTTATTTATTAAAGAATGCCTGAACATTTCTGAAAATACACATTTCCACCTTCAACTATGCTGTTCTGATTAAATAAAATACTGTACTAATAAATTTTATGAATTTTAACTTTTCTCTATCACAGAACTGCACTTTAAGTTAAAGACAGAAAAACGTTTTATCTTGGTGTTTATTTTCCTTGGCTTGCAACTTTTCCATCCCTTCCAAAAGAACAATCTGTAAATTGAAGTCTCACGTGGCCTGCTCTACGCTTTGGGCATATTCATAAGGAATATTAAAGAAAAACTACCCAGCTGTTATGGAGCTTCCCAGGCTTAGCTTTTATTTCTAAAGAAATTTCTTGCATTTCTATTGACTGTTGGAAACTTAATTATAGAAACCACTGAGAAAAGTCTGCTCTGCAATACGTGAAATAAAGCATTATAATGATGGCATTAATTAATGAAGGCAAATATTACCTTAGGATTTCCAATCACTTCACACTTACGAAAGCAACCATTTGGTGCTCTCAGCCAACATCCTAGACTCATGCTACTATCAAGTGGGTTCCCTTAGTTGTTCGATAAAAAGCACGCTGTCTACTGGGAAAGGACACAACCGCAGCTCTCACCAGGTTCTGAAAAACAATGTCTCGCCACAGCACATCTGTATGCACGCTGCTTTAAGACAGCAGTAGAAAAGATAATCTTAACTGTCTGACAACCTTCCTCCTGGTGGTCCTCTATATCTGGTGAGGTTTTTAGGGAACACGTGTTGCCGAAAGTCTGAGTAATTTGCTTTGATCTGGGGTATCATTCTCAAACAACAATGTTGGTACGTATGAAATTCTTGAGAGAAACTGCAAGTCTTCAACCATCCTTCAACCATAAATAAATTAAAATCATGCAAACACGTATCCCTGGAATGTTTAAAATCATAATTTTCCCAGCTGAAATGCCTTTTTTTTTTTTTTTTTTTTTTTTTGGTACAGGAACTCCATGCATTGGAATGAAACTCATCTTGTAGCATACAGAATAGGCAGAAGGTGGAATTCTAAGATGATAGTATGATACCATTTGTTTTTGAAAGCATGCCCATTATAGAAAAGTTTACAGAAAAAATGTTAATATGAATATACCTTGCAAAAAATTACTAGTTGTGAAACTCAAATAGCTCTTCCACCTTTATTCAGTGATGAGGCCAGCCTGACTTTCTCCTGTGATAATAGTTTATGTTTTAAAATAATAATTTTGCAATTCTCTTTAAATATCATATAAGTCAATGAAATCTTATTTTCATATTGTTTATTTTCCCACAGTATTTTAGACCTTAATATTGGACTCTAGCTTACGAAAACAACCATAAAAAGACAATTCCGAAACTCAGAGATCAACGTAAATGTTATACAAGGAATTCCTTATTCTGAAGGGAAAATATCAACTCCATGTAGTGAAATCAACCGTGGCTTGTTTCTAAATGATATTGGACAGCTTAAATTGGCAAATATATATGCATTCTATGAAATCTAAGACCTTTACTAAATGCATGAAACTAGGGACATAGCAAAAAATACGTTATGTAAATGTTGATGGTCAAAGAGGGTAATAAGAAATACAACTGAAGGAAAATACCCTGTCTAGAAAAGGTTAATGAACCCTCGACTGATGTACATCAGAGCAAAATTAAATCCCTGCACTAACAGATTCTTTCGTTTCTGGTGGTTGTCTTCAGACCCCCTGGAGCTGTCTCCACACCTGACGCCGTGGCAGTTGTTTGTGCCAAGTCACACTGCACCTGCTTGCCAAGTAAACTTGGTTTGATGAATAGCTAAAATAACAGGCTACTTGCTTATTTTGAAAAGTCTTTCTGAAAATGTCAAACTAAGAGAAAACAGTCTTAATTTCTAGGACATTTTAAGCACTGTGAAAACCATGGATTCTTCCAGGACTGATGCATTTAGCCTCTTGTGAAGCTCTCAGCAAATGAGGTCATCTTGCATATCTGTTCCTGTTCCTACAGCTTGTCGCTTGCATTTATTACTCTGTACGTACTACTGCAAAGACACCAGCCTTTGCCTCTGCTATTATTGCTACCTGTAGATGTATAAGTGGAGAAGGTAGAAATATTATCTTCACATCTATTTTCTTGATCTAAATTTTACTGAAATTTAACCCCCAAATTCCAGAAGGCCCTATATCCTAACAGTGTCTAGAAGGTCTTTTTTTCTTTTCTGATCTTAGAATTCTCCTTCATTCTAAATATTTTTAGTACATTTATACTAATTTTAACACATCCTAAATATGGTTCACAATTTCCCCAACACAATGACAATACAAGGAAAAGGCTTGTTTGTGATGAGATTCAGAGAATTATTACCAGGGTTTTTTTTCTTCTAGGTACTTAAAACTGCAACTATAAATGAATTTTTTATTATTTTTTTTTTTAAGATCTTCCCTTTCTTTATTTCCAAATTATCTAAATGTTTGAACAGCAAATTGGGAATTGTCAAGAAACAGAAGGTGATAGAATCATCTTCATGACGTGCAACAACACTTATGTCAATTTTGTAGCTCTTCTTTACACAGATACGTCAATCATGAGGAAGGGTAGAAGCCGTAATTGAGGCTGTGAGTTTGGCTTGCACCCAGTTAATGGGCTGGGGTCAGCACGTATACCTAAACAAAATCTCTCCCAGACCAGTGCTTTACTATACCGCAATCAACACAAAATTAGTTTGAACTCGTATTACTGCACGGGGAAGCCATTGCCTGTGCCATCTCTGGCTTATCCGAATTATAATGTTCAGACAATACTGATAACGAAAGGGAATTCAGAGTTTTTTGATGCTCTGATTTTATAATACTGCAAATGTTTTCAGATAACGCGCTCAGTAAAAAGACTTGAGCTGGAAGGTGAGCTGAGGCAAATATATTTAAAAACTTATTAAAAATAAAAGCTTATTAAACATGAAGGCCAATCCTCTATTTATATTTAGTAAACACTCATTCAAATAAGTTTTCATTCTCACTTCTATACCTGTGTTGACACCATTATTGCTGCGACTCAAACAGATTTTTCCAGTGGTAAGGTTTCAGCTTGACTACTTACCTTCTTTGCTACCTTTTCACATCACTTCTCACAACTTGTCCTTGCAGACAGGGACATACAAAGTGAGAAATACGGCAGCAAACTGCTCCTGTTCTTATGCAAGGATACTCTCCTAAAATGAGTTTTTGTTTATGGCCCAGATATCCACAAACAGAAAGACTGGTCAAACAGGATCATGTTCCACTTGGTCTTTCATTTTGGTCCCTGCCCTTGAGATATTCCCCCATCTACGTGTCCAAAACGAGAGGGTCGATTTGTGGCATACTATGGCACGGAAAGGATGGGCTGGTTGGGATGTGGTGTGAATGCATGATCTTTCCAGAGATCCATCAAAGACCTCTGTCCTTGCCAAGTGTACTTTCTTGGGAAGTCTGACACAAGCACTGGCTTAATATGTGTGATCTGAAATCAGAGCCTGACATGCGGTGTCTAAATATTAATAGACTTTTCATGTCATTGAATTAGTATTAAAAAAACCACACACAAAATTAGACACACCCCTCCCCCCCAGATAACTAAGCCCTTATTTTAGGAGAAAAGTCGCCATACTTCTAATGCGCCATAATCTGTGTTACATGGGTAATTGCTTTCAGTATGGCATGTCAAATTCAGGTTCCATTAAATTATTGTATTAAATCTGAACAACATTTATGAACAACCCTTCACGGTTTTATGCTCAAAAAGGATTAGTTTTTAACCAAAAAATTTCCCCAAGCATTCCAGAATATTTTTATTTGACTTCGGAAGACTTTACAAGTTAAAATCTAGCCCACAGCCCAGACAAGCTGTGCGTATATTACACAGAATAATAAATACATTACATCGGCACTTCTAAACTTTCCTGCAAATAAGCCAAAACACATATCTGCATTTTAGCTAGGCTAAACAAATATAATTAGGTTTTGCTGCATAAAGTTATTGTTTGTTTAAATGTTGTAATCCTTATGCTAAACATAAGACAAAACTTAATTTGATGGCACCAGTAAATATTTCAAAGCAGTTTCATCAAAGCCACCTAACAGTTTTTCTTTTTCTCTCCTGATGACTATTTTACATTTACATAATTAGAAGTCTACAAGTTCTCCTGCTGTTTCCTACAGATTGGTTAATAGATCTTTCATGAAGAAAAAAGAAAAGAGAAAAAAATAAAAAGGAGCAGGACTCCTACTAATCTGTAAAAGATACGCTGATTTATTGGTGTGTATACATTAGATTGATATGCAGATGTGATACAGTGAAGAGGAAAACCAAATCACGCACCTGAGATTTTTGGCATTTGGTTCAGATGTTTCAAAATGCCCATGTCATCCCTGGGAGATGGTTTCAGTACAATCTCATTGACTGAGGTCTACTCCGTGCTTAAATCCTTGGCATTTTTAAGTTCCACTCATGATCTAGTATGGTAATAGCCGTAGTACTTAACTGATGCAGAAACAGGCTTTGATTCAACACACACGTAGGAAATCAATCCCGCAGCCCCAAGGATTATTGTACAGCTGTCATGCCACTAAATGTCAGGTACCCTTACCTCCTCGGGATGTTTAAATACGTCTGTTACATGAAGTGAGTGCACTAGATACCTTCATACTTCTGAGCTGCTGTGCCTCAACTTTAAGCATCTCCACTGCAGTCAGATCACACCATTGGATAGGAGAAAGAATGAAAAGACAAAGATGTGTCTGAAAGGGCAAAAGCAACGCCCTTTGACAACTTTTGAACGCTTCTGGCACGTAACATAGAGATCCCAGCCGTGAATCGCGACCCATCCAGTTTCAGCAGGAGGCAAACAAGAAATCTGAGCCACCTGAATCTTCTACTCTCTTTGGATACTGTATATTAACGTCTGGGTTTTCTGACAGCTAATTCTTTTTAGCATTTATGAACTGCACGGGGGAAAAACCCACCCTTAACTGGGGATAATGAACATTTGCATATCATCACTGAGGATATGAGAACCACCTGATTTAAATGCCAAACCACATGTACCCAGGCTAGATGATCTGACTAGCATATGCCGCAGTTATACAAACACGCACACAAACATGTGTGTGTGTGTATATATACACACACACACATGTCCTGAAAGATTCGTGGAATGAGTGAAAAGCAGAAGGTAAAAATGCATTTGGACTTGGGCCTCTAATTCTGTGAGGCTCTTTCCAAACATCCAGGTCTAGATCTGCTTGTATTCGGATCTCACTAACCGAAAGGAATCTCAGTGCTGAGCTCTAACAATGCAAACAGTCCCTGTCCCAAACACGTAGAAAGCAAACAAAAATGGAAATGGGAAAGGTAAGACTAAAACAAAGAGGAATTCACCTTTTCTGCATCTCAGCCTACCAGCGCATCTGCTGGGCCATGCTGCCTTTTTCGCCCTTTCCAACATCTACTGCATTGAGCAATAGGTTTGAATAAGCGCTTCGAAACTTTTCTGTTTCCCAGGGATGAAGACTGTCGTATTTGAGCCTGCTCCTGACAATTTTGCCCATATTTTCAGTGGAACAGCGATCTCATCTCAAGAGAGCGGAAAGCAGACCTCTTTGCTGATTTGTTTATTAAGGTATGGTTTTCAGCTCATTGGAATCCATCTCACACTTCATTTATTTTCTTTAATTGGTTTCAGTGTTAAGAGCAAGATCGTATTTATGTTTCTATTACACTGTAATTTATTTATTAACTTTGAATAATGTACTAAAGCGCAGAGCACTGACTGGGAAGAGGCATTTATGAAATATAAGGGAAAATTATTGTTCCTTCAGAAGAACACAATGTCCCTCATCAAAGGCCCTGAAGTCAGAGCCTAAGCACTAATTCTTAACTAATTTCTTTAAATAAGATCTGATGAATCTCAATCCCTCCAAATTAGAAAACACTTAAAGAATGGGCTGGAGCTGACTGTAGCAAGGTGAAAAACAATTAAATCTGTCACTACATTTTTAACTCATTAATATGAAATTACACAGTGCTGCTAATACAGGGAGGCAATGGTCTCCCTATTTCAAACAGGCCTGGCAATCTGCAAATTGCAAGTATCTGCAACCTTTAGTTCCAGCTACACATAGAAAAAGTTCTGCAGTTAAAGAGGGTTTTCATGCTTTTCAGTTGGCAGTCAGGCATGTAATTAATCAATTTCTAAATGCTGATGCAAATGCTGGGGTTTGCATGTGCATATTTACTGTCTTCAAACACTATTTCAAAATTTGGACCACTCGAGTAAACCATCTATAAACCGCTTCTTGTCTGTTGGTTTATGTCTCTTTCACAGTAGTTTAAATTTTACATGCTGTTTTGTACTGAGTGTTTTGTTTCTTTGCATAAATAAATAACACGCACAAAAATAACAACAATCTATTTCCATATAATAACAAACAATTTCAAGGCAAAACAGCTGCCTTCAACTGACATTGGACCTACATTGGCACTTCAGAACTGAGGAAACATTTCTGTGCTGTGCAGCTAAAAGCACATCTAATAAATGCATTTTCTTCAAAACCAATATAAAGAAATCAATTTGGTATCAAAAAACAAGATAAACATACAGTGAGGGGCAGCACGACATGTCCTATAGCCCTTCGCAAATAAGGAAACGGACCTTTGGTCAGCAGTGATTAAAAGGCAGTTTTACCAAACACAAGTGACAGCCACCCAACGACACTGTGTCATTTAACAAAGAATTAGGACTGCTGCTTCTGGGTGGACTTCAATCGTTATTTTAATTTTGGGCCTCATCAGCATATTTTCTTGCATCTTGAATTGTAGGTAGTATATTATGCTTCGTCTGACAAGCTGTTTATTTGACCATGTAAGAAAAAAATTATTACTGAAATTATTTAATGTATTAAAATCACTTAGTCGATCAAATAAGGAAGAGGAAACAGCCATCATGTTTCCTGACTCATTTAACCAATCATCTGAACATTTTCAGTTGTTTTCTTCTGTTAAACTCTAAATCTAAGCCAATTCTTGAACGGTGAAATGCTGATTCCAATTTGCAGTCACAAAACGGGGAAATGCCATGTTACAGGAAAGAAAGAGGCAAACGCTTCCAGCCTCCTGTCTGTACGACGGGACGTTACACACATTGCTGTGTGCTGCAGTCACTAGACGTAGGGAAGTGAAAGAGTTCTTATGTCTGATGTCTTTTACTATTTTCTTAAGTTCTCTGACACGAAAAATGGCAGCAGCCAGTTACGCAAGGCTTGAGACTTAAAAAGAAAAAAGAAAAAAAGCTATTTAGGTACTGAGGTTTGAGAGTATTAAACATCATAATGTGGTCACAACTCTTTAGAAGGAAAATGTGTCTTGGCAAGACTACTTTATACTTAATGCAGTGAACAATGGACAGATGAACCTCAAGTCAATATTTCATCTTTAACTAATTTTCATTTTAATATAGCTCTATCTGCCTTTTTTTGGAACTGAAATTCTATCCAGGCTTTTCATCCTAGTCAGACTGGCAATACTCTATTTTGTACCATGACCTGTATTCATTTAAGATACTAGAAAAAAATCCTGTGTACTTAAACGGTTGAAAACCAAATCCTTCTTACTGCGGGCCTCAACATTCTTAACGGTGTGGCAGGAAATCATTCCAACCCTACTGGTTGGTGTCCTTCTGTAAATCACTTCACTTTTCTCTTTCTTTCTGAAGTTTCTCCACCTGCTAAGTGGATATAATGATAACCCTTCTCTGTGATCTTTTGCATCTACCTTTACACAATGGATATGCCAAATCTAATACATTATGTATAAAATGTTCTCCCTAAATCTTTACATGTTACCCTTCTCCAGTCCGTTTTCCTCCAGTTCCAAACAAACCATACATATCATAGTGAGAGCAAGAAAGAAGCTGCTAACAAATACAATTAGCAATTTAAAGGGATGCCTGGGGCTATTTGGCCACTGAAGTAGTTGCTATTGATTTAGCAAGAAACTTCTTACCTTTGACTCAGTCAGCTCAGCATAACAGAGTTCAATCTCTTTCTTCTTTGACCTTCTTGGCCTAATTACAGGAGGGATTCGTGTGAACACAGGAGAGCTGCTGACTGACAGCAGTCTTCTACCCAATCACAATCCCAATGCAACTCTAACATGGACATTTCAACTTTTCTAAATCATTTATTATTTACTAATTAGAAAATTGCAATCTTTCCAATCTCATCGTTTCTTAGCAACACTTACAAAGTGAAGCGTGCGCACTGGCGCAAAGTAGCACACTTACAGCACTAAGCCGCATCTGTTAGAAGATCTTTTATTTTTCAGACTTCATTTTACAGGAAACACAATATTTTAGAGGTTGGGGTTTTTTTAAAAAGCATTTTGGGACCTGCATTATATACAAAGTAAACCTGAAAAATTTTAAATGGCACTTTCTCTGTTCTACATAAAAATCATCGCAAGAAAAATGTATTGTTTTGGCAATAATGCAAATTTTTAACTGCTTCACTATTACTAAGAAAGAGTAAGTACACACCTGTAAGATTCCCAGCTGGAGTTTCAACATAAACCTCAAAATAGTTCAGCAACACAGGAATAATCTTTGCAGTCTTTTCAGTGGAGAGGCCATGGATAAACATCATAGGCTAAATACTCATCTGCTTTTCTGGCAAGTTCTCAATTTCTGCTACCCATCCAGCACTCCCAAAGATAGGTATCTCATTCTCTAATTCTCTGCATTCCTCCCCCTTTGGCAGGGTTTAGAAATTACATCAAACTACTCACATTCTCCTTCCTTCCTTTCCCACACCAAAGCGACCCGAGTCCCACACCACCCACGTGGCTACATTCAGGTTGCTTAGGGACTGAGATGGAGAAATGCGTCCAACTTGCTCCCAGGCTATGTGAGGAGGTAGATGTAAATGACATACCATGGTGGAGCTCATAACGACAGTGAAAACCTAAAATAATAAATAATTATTTCAAAGGTCTAGGAAGAGAACACCAAGTGATCTCAGCAATCCTTTCTAATGTCAAATGGAGGTTTTAGGAAGAGTCTGATATACAAAACCAATCTGCAAGAGCATCAATGGTGTAGAGAGAATAGATTAGTATAGTTTTGTTTATTGGATTCTATGACAAGTCTGTGAGAAAAGTAAGTCCAGTTATAAACCCTTTGCAGAAAGGTAATCATGGTCTCAGATATGTCTAAAATGCAATTGGAGATGTGAAGACAGGACTGGTGGTATAAAGGTGGTTTGCATCTCTTGATCGTCCACCTGTAGATTGCTCAGAATTTTACAAGAAAAGAGGCTTCTGATTTTTGGTTTTCACATACAATGGCATCACTACCATGATTCCACCACTGAGACAGTTTTTAAATATGTAAACTTATTTTTTATCTCTTTGGCAGTTAACCAAATAAAAAGTGTTTTGCTAGTGCCTCCTGGATTCACTTCCACCTGAAGGAATTCCTTTTTGTCTGACATCATTATTGTCTTGGTTTCATGTACATAATTCACCAAAATATCCAAAATTCAACATTTTATACCAACCGTAAAATTTAAATGTTAATCTCAATTCAGTCTTGGTAACAGCTTGATGTAAACAGGCAGGCTTTCTTAGGAGATCTAGTTGAAAAATGAGTGGTTAAAGGATGGTGAGCAGAAGTTTTGAAAATTTATCTTGAGTTCCTGATAGTTTTCAATAACTCAATCAGAAGATTCCTCAAGATGAATGATTTTTTATTTAACAAGCTGTTCTTTTTTAGTTATACTGATTCTCATAAATGGCAGAAAGAGCTTTTGAAAGGGTATCTGGATATTGCAGATGAACTTCCTATTGTACTGTGCACACTGTGACCTTGGAAGTTATTCCAAAAAATGACAGTGTCTTCAACTAATACATCCAGCAAATCAGCTGTAAGGAGACTTGGCCCCGGTGTGATAAACACCTCCTGTATTTTCAGACCTCCGAATGAAGGGTTGGGAATCACTGTGAACATCAAAAATATTTTCTGTGCTACCTGCAGTTAACTTGTAAAACCTAAGCCAAATACAGACAATACGTCAACAACATCTTTCTAACTAACTGGGTCTGCAGATAGTTTTATCAAGAGGTGGTAATGACTTTATTTCAGGTCTACAAACCTTCTCATGATCTTATTTTTATTCATGTTATTTGTAATTATCTATTCACATTTACCCACAAATGCTTTTCATGCAAAAAAAAGTTACATTTTAGAAGAGAGTGTCCATGAAATCTAGCACATTTGAATATCCATCTTCCTTGCTGGATTCAATTATACTTTAAAATTCTTTTTTTTCATCCTTATAATTACAGACACTTACAACACACACATCCAAAGAGAGGTTGTCTTAGTACAGTGAGAACGGGTTAAGGATTTTCTTCCTCTTCTGCTTGTTATAATCATTATCACCAGAAAAGATTCATGTTGTGCTGTTTATTATTTATAGTTCTCATTATAGTCTTTGTCACAAGACTGCAGCATCAGAATTTTAATGCCTCATATATTCTGTGGAAGATAATAGTAAAGTGTACTACTTTGACCTTTTCAGTGTCCCATAGTTTGATTCATTAGCCATTCCTATTCTCTCCTATTAACAGCATCAGTAACCTGGGCAGAAGAGGTAGATCGGGCAACCAATCAAAAGGCAGAATATTGAAAAGGTTAAAATCCAGATTTATAAATCTATTCAAAGTTTATAATCCTTTCCAAACTATGCTTAGTATAAAAATTATATTTCAGTCTTCTGGCAAAGATTAGCACTGGAATACAACTAATGTAAATAAACTATTTACATTAATAATAAACTATTTACATTAACTTTTGAGACTGAAAGCCTTTGCTCCTTAGAAAAAGTTAAAGGTGAATGAGCTCATTATACAATCTGTCACATACCCTGTCTATCAGTTTATTTCCAGGTTAGAGGCACAGCTTGAGGAAATACTGGAACCATTGCATTGTCATGTAATAATGATATTAGAAGTGCCAGTGAGAAGTACTGCTTGTAAGAAATAATATATTGAATAGCATACTTCTATTTCACTTCACAACAAAGAAGATTTCAAGTAGGAAAGCCGAAATGGCTTATACACAATTATTTCATGATCAGCAAGTATTCTCAAATGATTTCTTAGACAGTGTTTACTGCACAATACGACGAGACTCTTGAGTACAATATAAAGACATTCCTATTATAACAAAGATAATGATGCTAATAGCAAATGGAAAAAGTATGGGAGTATAGAGGAGAAATAAGAAATTCATTCATATCACCATTCCATTTTACTACTGCACAGCCACAATTTAAAAGCAGGACTATTTTAAATTTCTTTAAAAGTTAAACAAATGATAAAATGGTAATAAAGCCATAACCTTTATGTGCCTTTGCTTAGCTTAAAATATAATCACACTATATACGATTGTGCTATTGACTGTAGCATATAGAAGATTGTACAGCTCAACAATTCCCTAAACTAATAACAATTTTATAAAAAATTAGTTATGCTAAAACTCCTGGAAATGCTATCTTTCTCAGCACAATATCACATTCTAAATGGAAAATATAAATAAACAAATGAAGTAAATGAATTCTGTAAACTCTGAATTTCTTTACCTTATTCCTATTAAAATTGGGTTTTACTATGTACGCATAGATTAATGAAAAGAAGCATTGGACATTATCATTGAAATTAGCTTTGTTAGAGCAATAGGCCCATGGAGGATTTACTTTCTGCTTCAAGCACTTTGCCATAACAGACATTGATGACTTTAGAAAAAAAGAAAAGATATTTTTTTTCCTTTTTGGTTATTGTTTCCCTTTTTCACATTCTCAGCCATTGTATAGGTTAACAATTTGAAGAGGTAAAGCTAGGAGGAATATACCTCGTTTTATTCAATGCGGTCTTCTTCAAGGAGCCAATAAATGTGTTTTATTGCTCTTCCCATAGTAGGCATTATCGCCTCCCCTATGTAAAAAAGGCCATATATTTTGAGTTCTTATAGTCACTCAATAGCTAATCAGGAACTCATACCATTACAAATGTGCTGAAGACAATGCATAATGTCACAGCCTGAGTGTTGATTATTCCTTAAAAAAGAAACTTCTATTAGTAATAGGTCACTTGTGCAGTATAATGGCTAAGTCCAGGCATAAATTATTTTTTAAAGCCAAATATATTTATATAGTAGGTATTCTTTAAAGATCATCAATAGAACATAATATATTTACACAAATTACAGGATAAAAGTACTTTCCCGGTACATGTTTCACTCCTTCCCTTTTCATCACTTGGACCAGTGCATAAACTGTATATTACTATCTCTACAATGTCAACACAAACTCATCTTGTGTTTGCAAAGGTTTCTGTACTAAATTTGTTTTCTTCATTAATAAGTGATGCCATTTCCACATAATGCATTAAACTTCTGTATTCTTATGCAGAGTACTGTGAAGTCTTTTAGTAGTTTCATAATGGCACTAGCATTCTATTTCATCTGAGCTCTCTTCATTACGCTTGCACTGCACTGGGCTTTGCCAGATACAAAAGAATTTAGCGTTTATCTCAAGGCACTGGTGTCCCTCCCTGCTCGCTTTTCTGCGCCTGGCACCGTGCTCACGCAGCCGGTGCACCCCTCAGTCGTACCGGCCCAAGAAGTTGTGCAGAATTTTCCACGCTCCAGTCCAGCTCACTACAATAATTCCTGGATAGCTCAGCACCAAGGTAGAAATAAAGCCATCTAAACTGCAATCTTACCTGACAAACTAGCCCAATAGCGGAGTATTTAACCTGAAAACAACAAATTGTAACACCACCGCATCTGTCTAGAGATATTACACTCCTCCTGCCCACCCATAAAGTTTGAATTAGGGGAGGTTTCAAGGGCCTTTATGCTCCAGTTCTTCCATGATATCCAGGCTCCACAGGGATGTTTTCACTCTCCAAAGAGCAACCCACGTTTCAAAAAGACATGAGTGAGATGTGCGATGAAGTTTTCCTAGAGCTTCTTTAATTTAGAAAGTCAGAATCAGAAAGGCGTGCGTCCAAACTCTCGCATATTTATGTACACTCCTGTATTTTCTATTACTTTCCCTCCTCAGTACTACAGAGATCTTCCTCCTATGTTCGGTCAAGAGGATATTTTAAAACAAAATCACATAGAAGATGAGCCATTCTATGACATCCCTAACCATAAATTTTATTCAGTTTTCCTCTTCTCCATAACAGTCATTTAATTGGATAAAAAAACCCCTCCGCAAATAATATTTAGCTTATGTCACATCTTGGAGAAAAGATAAAATTAACTTGCTCTTAGATTATTATAGATGTAAGGTCTAACTATTAGTATTAATTTTTCAACTGCATACATTTGGTATATACATTTAGAATACGGACCAAGTGCAACAGCATTTCTAAATTTCATATTTTATCCTAGAAAGGAGAAAACGGGCAGATTTATAGTAGAAAAACAGATAAACGCGAATTAATTTTTTCCCCCAAGGCTTCAATTATCATCATGATATTTCTGCAGACTCTTTCACATTGCACCTGTCCCGAAGCCACAAGATACAGATGTCAGCAGAGATGCAAAGTAAAACACTTCAGAAATACTCACAGCCAGTGTGACATAGGGGGGTATATTTCAAGTATACTTTCTGGAGGAAAAAAATACCATCATTATGGTGCTAAAAAATTAAAGCTCTAATATAACAATTAACATATAATTGCCGTATCATACTATGCTATATACTGAAATTGCAGGGAAAGTGCAATTAAGAATGAAGCCCATTCCTCTTCATGAGGTGGTAGGAACCACAAATACGTTAATAATATACTTTCTGTGAATTAAACAAGTTTCTTCGTAGTACTCCTTTGTTTGCCACACTTTCAAAGGCATTATGACACAACTCCTTAAATGTAAATCCATCACGCACTGCAGATCTATTCACATTTCAAGTGAAGCAACTTATTTAACAATTTCTTAGGCAACGTCTCTTGGGTTTAGCTCTAGGCAGGAAATGAAGTATAATTAGCACTTTTATGTGGCATTAACAAACAATCTTGTTAGTTCATTACTTTTTAATATTTGCACCAGTCTTCTGAAAGCAGATTAAGACCAACTGTAATTTCCATATGTGAGATTCGGTGACTATAAAGCTCAAAGAATGTTCACTTTAATCAAAACCACTATGATGTCTTCAATTAATTTTTTTCCCAAGATCTTTTTGCAAACTTAGTTTTATGTGAGTGAAGTGCTAATCTGAAATGTTTATTCACTTGATTCTGATTTGTCAGCTCACAGAGATGGCCAGGGTCATAAGGAAAGGCTGCGTATACCAGCACAGAGCTGAATCCATTTTTTTATGGAAAAAATACAATAATGTTAACTAAAGTGCTGAAATGGGAAAAAACACATTGATATTCTGAATTAAAGATCGGTCTGACCAGGGAAGGTGAATGATTAATCAGGGCTTCTCAGCCCTCTACCTACAGGAATAGTCGAATCCTTGAGTTTTATTTATTATTACGTCAATTGATACTGTTGGAAAGTTTAGATCCTGGTACATGGGTTCCGAGGAACATACGTACTTGGCATATGTGTCTTTGGGGTTTTAGGTAAAAGCGAACTCTAATTAGGTGAACTACACATGCTGTAAATCAAAATGTAGTGAATCAAGTGGTTTAACACTCGGCTTGCATAAATACACATATTTCCCTGAAACATGCAACAGAGAAGGAATTTCGAAAAGTTCTTCAAAAGTTTAGGTCCACATTGGTGCTAAATAAAAGCTGTCCTTTTTAATTGTTTATGCTACAAAACAAGATTGGCAGCTCAGAGCTTGCATTTAAACTGAAAGTGGCAAAAGGGGATTCAAATCTTTGTAATCCATGGTTTCTTCAGACAGGACATTCGGAAACATTTCTTCACCGAGAGGGTGGTCAAACACTGGAACAGGTTTCCTAGAGAGGTGGTCGATGTCCCAAGCCTGTCAGTGTTTAAGATGCATTTGGACAACGCCCTTAATAACACGCTTTAACTTTTGGTCAGGCAGTTGGACTAGAGGATTGTTGTCGAAACCTTCCAACTGAAATCGTCCTATTCATTAGCTTTGACCATAACTACGAATTACAGAAGGTATTCTTTTAAGACACGCTGTATCTCTTTAGACACAGAGAACCCAAAAGAAGTCAATTTTTTGATTTTCAGGACTGCCCTTTAGGCTCAGGTTTTACACTGAATCAAGGATTTTATGTTTATGACATGTTGTTAATTAAGGACAATGTGTCATTATAGGAATCTTACTTTTTATGGCCAAAATCTACATCTTCGATTAGCTCCTTTTCCTTTTGAGTCATTTTGCCCCCTGCTGTACAGAGAGTTAAATACTACATCTAGCATACAGATGTGTCATGCAGATGTTATAACAGGCATCACTGTATTTCATTTAAAAGACCTATTTTCAGAAGCTAACAGTTTGGTTTCACAGTCACTAGAATGAATGTTGTAATTGTGCATTCCAGCCTCAGTCCCAGCCTAAGACTTCACTGTGCTACGTGCTGTTGAATAAAACAGAAACACAGACTAACAGAAGAGGAATAGGAAAAAGCAGACTGGAAATAAAAGATAATTTTTTTTTTTTTTTTTTAAAAGTCAGTAGGACTGGAATTAAGCTTAGTGAATAAGGAATTTAGCCACTACCCTAAGCTTATAAGTCTCCAGGCAAAAATGCTGAGGTAGAATGTGAAGGTGCATAAAGAATTATCTTAACTGATACTTAGGGGATTTTTTTTCTGAGATGTGAGCAGCACTGGGGGAGAAAAGTACTTGGGTTTAAGTTTAGCAGGTGAGAAAAGCAGCCTTAACAGTATCTAATCATAGTTGCGAGTCAATTTACCATTCCCGAGTGAGAAACATTAAGCAGAGCCTGGTAAGATTTGGAAACAAAGACACTTATCCTTTGTCATGTGAGCTAGAGCCCAATAACCAATGCGTGGCATGGCCTGATCCTTGGAAATTTTCTAATCCAAGTTGGGTTGGCTTTGAACAGTGCACTTCTGGTGATCCAGACATTGCTTTGTCCAAAATACACTGGGTTTTACTTTCAGCTCATCCAAAGCAGGACTCCCTACATCCTTTTATACATTCTTAGCAGGTTTTGCCTGTGACCAGAGGCAACTTTTATCAAGTTATCTAGGAGGTCTGCTCCTGCAAATGACTTGGGGAAACCTGACCTGCAAAACCAACAAAGCAGCATGGTTCAGACATATATATACACACACACGCACACATATATATATACTTACATGCTTTACTTTAAAAAGAAAGAAAATTGGAACAAAATAAAATTAAAAGAAAAAGAACTCTTAGATCCAGAAACCTAGCTCCCCCAACACTTCTAGTCGCTTAGCAAAAACAACGAGCAAGAAAAATCTGATACGGATACTCTGAACAGATAGGAGAGGGGAAGAATTGTATTTATCAACCAGAGAAAATGAAGGCACAATAATCAAGATGTGGTGAAAAAAGCCTAAATAATAGATTTAGTTATTCAATAATTCAAACCCTAGTAGATTTGCTGTTTGTTAGACATCCAAGACTCTATCTCAGCAATCACAACTGCATGCAAAATGCGGTTTCGGACTGTAAGTAGTACCCATCATGTTCTGTTTAAAGTGAGCGGTTTATGAAGAGCAGCACAAACAAAAGTAAATTATACTGAGTCACAGTTACAGTATTGGCTTGAAACAGTGTCGGTCAGTCTAGCCTGAAAGTTCCCTGTACTATGGATTTTAGCCAAATCCTTAATGGCACCTGAACATTTTTATTGTGGTAGCATTATGTACTAGCATATTAAACATTTACTTCAGGAGTTTTCTGTATGTGAGGTGAAAGACTTGAAATATTCCTCAATGTCTCTGGAGTACTGTGAAAAGAAATCCATAGAGACTGGGTATATCATGACATTTCTAAATCCAGCCTACATGACAAATGAATGTAAATTATGTTACAAAAATATTTGCATTTCTTACTTTCATTTAAACTGCACCACCCCGTTTGAATATCACTTTTCATTTTATGTTTTACATGTATGGAGGTTGGCAAAAAAACCCGATGACTTTCACAATGTCCATAATCAATACAGTAGCAATTTAATTGATTAGTTAGGCTATGTTCTCCAGATTTTCAAAATATTTTGGGCGGCATACGTTGGACTCTTGACAATTTGGCAACTGGTGTCGTAATGGAAGGTAGTTTAGTCACTACTCAGGCACTTAGATGTAAAGCTGAGCTCTCAGTCCTAACCGCAGATGGTGAACTTCTGAAAATGTGGCATTGCATTAACTTTTTGAGCAGTCGTTTGGTTTTTATACTAAGTTACGGAAAAGGATTTACATGTTTCAGTGCCTACTGTATATTGTAAGAACAAACAATAACACGGCACAGTTTTCAAAACAACTGAAAACACAAAATAAACTAAAGCCACATACTGTGTATCCTTTCTTCTTAAAATATTTGAAATGTGCGTATTTTAGAGTGTGGTATGATCCCTTTAAAACCTATTTCATACATCATCTTACTCTTTCCTAATATCAGCAGATGAGCTGATTTTATAATCAGAGGCACTGCCAGCTTGTCACATTCTGCAGTTCAAAATGTCAGATGCACTGTAAACAGGCTCAGAGTAAGCCAGACACTTCAGAACAGAGAGACTGCATGCTGAGTTCGGATGTAGAGGATAGATGAGCCTCTTTATATTACACAGAATAATACATGAGCCAATAGTTGTTATAAGGGCAAATTTCCTTTGAGGGATTATGATGAACAGGATAACTGTGGGCACTGGAGCACCTATCAATACAGCCCTGGCAATCTCATTCCTTTTCTCCCTGAATCCTCCTTTTAGAAACGTGTACGCTGTATTAGGATAAACACTCTAAAATGTCCGCTTATTTCAATTTCTTTTCTATCAGTTTTGTGGGTGTTCTCTCTCTTTCTCTCTCCCTCACCCCCAAAGCTGTTTGACACATGAATGGTAGAGTTGGCTGTGAGTAAACATTTGAAGGAGATTAACATCTATATGGTCACGAGTGCGAAGAACAACTATGAAGTCTTGTACGTTTCTGGAGGAATCAGGAAGAATCTAAGTCCAGATAGAATGTCAGTTGTTGAAACATAGTAATTTCTTCTTTTTTTTTATTAGTTTTTGTTTAGTTGGAAAGGATAGCTTACCTCTTTTTCATTATCTATCTGCCTAAAAATGTGGATTTCACTAGAAAAACTTGCATTTAATTGACAGGTCAACATGAATACATCAAAGGAAAACCTTTTTCTAAAGCAAAGAACTTTGAATTAACCAGAGCTTGTTAGAATGAGGATAATATTAGCAGCAGTGCACTCTTCTATGATTACAGTACTGGCAGATAAATATTTGTTTAAAAGAACTTTTTTTTCTTTTTAGAAACAGACTACATTATTATCATAACTGTAATAAGCCCAAAAGATTTTAATCATACTTTCCTCTGGGACCAAACCATGAAATAATGAAAGCCCCACAACTTTGCTTTTGGTATGTAAAAGAGAACACATCTAAATTAATCCTTGCGTCTTTCCGCTGATGGATTGATGAATAATTATGTCCTAGAGGATAAAAGCAGGACTCCCAAAGACTGCAAAGCAGAGAAGCTGAACTACTGCTCCTTCAAGCACCTTTTAATCTACACCAGCAATCGTGAACAAAGTAGGATGGAGTCCAAGAAGGACTTAAGATACCAAAGTCACTCCCTCTGAACTGTATCATTCGTTAGCTGAAATGGTGGGGAAGGCTATAAAGAGACACAGACACACATAAGCAGGTCATAAAGACAAGACACTTCTCATCTGCACCACAGAAAGGCCAATCTGCATTTCATGCCTTGGCCAGCCTACTGTACAGCATACAGTGCTCAAGTCTTCGCTCAGAAAACTTGCTGTGAGCCATCTCCAGCAGTCAATCTGTATTCAGACCGCTTTTAACAGGGAAACATAAAATTTAAGTAGGAAAATGTTATTGATCACTTCTGGCAGTGTGTTCTTTTTGCCGTGTCTTTCTCAACCCCTGTAAACCTGCTCTAAAAGCATTAGCATCGATACCAAATATTTTTGTTCTACTGGTCAAAATCTACTTCTGCTAATACCAGCAGGTGCCACTGACTAAGGCTGCGTTAACCGAGCATCGCTCCTCACTCTTGGCCAAGCCCGGAAGGATTGCGGTCAAATGTTTTCTCCCCATGAAGAATTTACAAGAAAGATCATTCTCACTGTTTTTGTCAGTTCCTGATCTAAAACCAAAGACTTATCAAGATTCTGGTCAATATTTGGTCATGGGAAGGTGATGGGGGGAGAAGGAGTGATCAACATGTTATATAATCTGATTGACTATTTCATTATATACATACATACATATATACATTAGTATTTGTAATCCATATCATTGCTATTTTTGCCAAATTTCAAAAGGACTTGTATTCCTTTAACTTATGTTTTACAAAACATTTGATGTCATTGTGATACCTTGATCATTTCCATTCTGAAAACACTAAACCACGATTCACATCATCGTAACTTCTTCCTGAAGGCAGTATACTTATATGTGCTTACAAAAGGATAATCTCAAATTAACATAGACTTTTCTATGATCAACCTATGCTTAGTAGGTGCATGCACCTAAACTAACCTCTAAATGACTGTTATCTGCAAATCTCTCTCAATACCATGTGTTATGTTGTGAAGCGTAAAAGATTGCCATTGCTTGTGTTATTTTAGTGAATACGATCTCCTATTACACTGTTTTAGAGGAATTCAAGATGGCGGATAACTGACAGCGCTAGATCGTACAAAAAAAGCAGTGGAGAGGTTGGGGGGATTCTCTCACAGGCACACAAGGACCTACTATTAAGAAAAGACAGAGTATAAGATGAAGGTAGTGTTAGTCAATGAGATTTAATGCACATAATAAATACCAGAAGATGAAGGCTGATCCATTCAGTCAAGCAGCTACCTACGCAGAATGGTTCAGGACCATTAATGATGATGACATACAGTAACAGTTCTGAAAGACATGCTACATATTGAAAAACTGTAGTGGGAGGTACAGGCAGAGTGGAACTATGATGCTTGATTCAGGCTTGTACCTGAACAGTATCCCACTGTAAAAAGAGGCATTTGATATATGGCTACAAACATAGTCATATTTTAGTCTGCAAAGAAAATGAAAAAGGAATATAGAAAGAAAGATTTCTAAATATAATTATCAGATTTTATGTGTTCATAAGGTACTAAGGTACTTGATAAACACTCTGTAAGTGCACTAATATCTGCAGACTGGGAAGAGTAGTTGCCCTTAAATCGCTGCTTCTGCACTGGTGCAAGTCTGGTGGAAGTGAAATAACAATGAAACCTTTTTTAATTGTTGCCTAACAGCATAATACCAATCTCCTTTAGCATTAATACTCAAAATTTTACTGATACTTACACTGGATTTTTTTGTTCTGTTTGAAAATGTTGCAATATCCAGTTAGGTTGCCGTGATTAACTAATCCATCAGCTGGCTAATGAAGAACAGTAGCTGTACGTCACAGAATTTCAAGGATAACTTCTACTTCTCAAGGATCTCAAGCTGAAATTTTTCTGCTGACAAGTGGTATAATTGAATTTCAATGAGCTGAAAATCAAGTCTTTTTTAGGCTTCTTAATTTTTATAAGTAGCTTTCTTTGTGACAATCCTGTTATAATTACATATAGTTCAAATTGTTCTACATCACATATGCCCCAAATACAAGTAGTCTTCCCAAATCTATTACCTTAACTTTGAAAACATATTATTTTATCTCTATTTTTGATTGATTTCTTGATGCTTTTTTTAAGCTTAATCTACAGTGGGAAATACGGAAGCATTTGCAAACATCTATGGCTTTGCTTCTGAGCCATTTTTAACCCCACATGTGGAGAGAATTATCAAGACTGCCTTCTAATCCCTCTTGTCTCCCACCCAGCATCTAGAAGAAAGAAACCTGAGTGCCCAGGAGGCAGTTGCACCACAATCCCCAGCTTGGAATAAACAAACGACAGGATTCCTGTGTGCCCTACGATACATATCACCTACTCATTTTAGATAAAGTCTCTGGCTACTGGAATATTTCATGATAGGTAATTACACCACTATATCCCAAACTAAACTCAAAAGACATCTAAATAACTTGATTGCCATGACAATGGCAAGACATATAGCTAACAGTAGCTGTAACACTACAGTTTACTTATAAGCATGCTTTCTTTGATATAAACAGCTGACTTTTCTTGTATCTCACAAGTTAGTAATAGCGATACTGATTCTCGAAGTCTTCATCTCTGAAGTACCTTGCAGTACATCCAGCGCTGTGATGTACAGTCTGCACTCCAGTCAAACACAAGCTTTGTGGTACTACAGCAGATCAAACATTCCCTAGGGCTACGGCCTGCTGACTGTACATAGAGAGGAGAAAAAATGTTTCTCCCACATTTCCGCGTTCCTTGGACATCTCTCCAATTGTAGGTAAAACAGTATTGCCACTCAGTATGAGCTGAGTAGAGGCAATGTTCTTGATGGAATGATGCATTATTCACAACGAGAGAAACAGAGCAAGCTGGCGCTGAGTTGCTGAGTTGTTTTGTTCCCTTTCTGAGAACAGTGCTTCAGCTTAACAGCTCCCTTGCTTCAAGATTTATCTCCTTGGCCCTTCTAACTGGCCCTCTCCAGTCTCTTAAAAAGAAAAACAAAAACAAAAAACCAAACAAACAAGCTAACAGTGGCAGTATATGGCAAGAAGATTCTTGGCTAAGTGTGTCCATCTTAGGAAGGACGGTATCAGTTGGAGAGGAAGCGGTGGTCACTGCTCACAGCAGATTAGTTCAAATTGATGACATCAATTCAAATTGAGGACAGCTAGGGAAGAACCTGCTTTCAAAAATGGTATGTTGAAACTAGCTGACTGTATGTGCAAACAGCACCGGAAATGCAGTTCTCTGAATAAAGGATAGCACTGAATTCAAAGCAAGGCTATGCTGTTAATTAGCTATGAGATACTGAAAAGCTTAGTCAGCACAAACTTTCAGAATAAGCATCCCACTGATTTGGGGAATATTCAGAACAATAGTTTTGGAAACATGCGGACACTAAAAACATTTTATTGTTCTTACTGTTTTAACTTCAAATCCTCTAAGATCTGGCTTATTAATTTGCAAAAAAAAGGACAGTAATTTTACAAA
This sequence comes from Balearica regulorum gibbericeps, assembly GCF_011004875.1. NCBI lineage: Eukaryota > Metazoa > Chordata > Aves > Gruiformes > Gruidae > Balearica > Balearica regulorum. The sequence goes on from NC_046194.1 coordinate 19,128,213, forward strand.
CACTGAACCATCTAACAACTCAAGCAGTGTCAAATTAGTCCTCTCAGTTAAATGTACATAACTCCCACTGAAGTCAACTGAAATTACTTTTTGAAAACCTCATGTTTAACTCTTTAGAGTATCTTAGACATCTTTTCAAGATAATGTCTTTAGTTTTTCAACTACTTTAAAGATAACAGTTGTCTTATTTGGTATGGGCAGCTGGACAAACACAAAGATATTCAAAGCTAAGAGATACACTAAGATTCTGCTCAGGTATGAATTCTTCACTGTATTTTACTTATAATCACTAAAAATAATTTATTCTTTAGTGTCCTCATAAAACTTCTGAAATACATCAATTGCCTAGTCAATGGACACAGCCTGCTTCCTCACAAAAAATACCATTCCTGAATACAGTTACAGAAAAATTAACTTTATCATTGGATTAACCACAGTGAAAAGAATATGTGAAGTTGTATTCCAAACTTAGGGGTTTGGAACCATTTTGCTTCTTCCTCTCCACAAAAACAGTTGTGATATACCTATTGTAAAGAAATGGGATTCAAACCTAAATCCACATTTTGTAAACTGCATTCTCTGCAGTGTCCGAGTCAGAATTCATGATCCTAAACACCTCAGGAGGGATCATCTTTGTGGCCCTCCTCTGGACCCACTCTACCAGGTTATGCAGCCCAGGATACAGTTGCCTTTCTGGACTGTGAGTGCACTTTGCCAGTTCATGTCCAGCTTTTCATCCACCAGTACCCCCCCACGTCCTTCTCGCATTGAGCCATTGACCACCACCCTCTGAACATAACCATCCAATCATTTCCTCATCCACCCAACAGTCCATCCATCCAATCCATATCTCTCCAATTTAGAAAGAAGGATGCTGTGGGGAACCATGTCAAAGGCCTTACAGAAGGCCAGCTAGACAATGTCCATAGCTCTTCCCTTGTCCACTGATGCAGTCATTCCATCACAGGAGGCTATTGGGTTGGTGAGGCAGGACTTGCCCTTGGTGAAGCCATGCTGGCTGTTGCGAATCACCTCCCTGTCCTCCATGTGCCTTAGCACAGCTTCTAGGAGGATCTGTTCCATGATCTTCCCAGGCACAGAGGTGAGGCTGACAGGGCAGTAGTTCCCAGGGTCTTCCTTGCTATCTTTCTTAAAAATGCGTCCAATGTTTCTCTTTTTCCAGTTACAAGGGACTTCACCTGACTGCCACGACTTTTCAAATGTCCTTAAATATGCACACACAATCAAATTCTAAGATTTTGATGAGCCATTTAAAATGAAAGTAGGATTAAGCAAAGCAGCAAATAAAACTCTCTGAAATTCAAATACTTAAATAACCATCCAACTCTTCCCTGTATTTCTAAAGCTCTGTATCTTCTGATTCTGTATGATAAGATGACAGCTGTGCCTAGTGACTGCAGGTGCCAGCTCATGGAACCCCCCACTGCCTGCCAGTTCTGGTAGTAATTTAGTTTATTATTTTGGCAAGTTCTTTAACCTACTGTGCTTCAGTGACCTGATCTGTTAATGAAGAAAATGATGGTTTGTGATTTTATTGAAAGCTGTGGTTGGAAAGTGTTACACAAGAGTAAGGTGTCATCTAAAAAAGGAGGACAAGGGAAAAAAGAATAATCATTCTTCTGATATATCTTATACAAGCATAAAGAAAATAATAATGTAAGAAAAGGAAAATGTGTCTCTGAACCCAATCCTTCATATGGAAATGAACTATTGTAAATGATCTGCCTGATAAGTGTTTGCAAGACTGGGGTCCAATTCAACAAACGAAAACAACTTAAGTGAAAATGATAAAAGTTCATTATATCACAGCTGCTACAAGGTCCTACTAAATGATCCATACAGCTGTTGTCTTAAACTATACACAAGTTTTCAAAATCTTGGAGACAAAGCATGTGGTAACACCATTCTACCTAATATCCTGACAAGGGCAAAATACATTTAAAAGTAGGTACCTGGTTACAATCTGGTACATCAAGATAAAAACAGTAAGTAAAATCTGCAGGCTCCAGGTGGCATCATGAATACAGCAGATGTGAACACTTGCCTCTATCTTGCAGCACATGATTTGTGTAGAGGGGAGAAAAAGGGAAGGATGGGGCAGGACTGAGAATGGGTATGCAAGTTCCCCATCCTGCTTCAGGACAGATAAATTTGTCCAGCGTCCTATGGTTTGCAGGTAGTGTTCTAGATAAATGTCTTTTGTTATAATACATAGCACTCTTGCAAGGTTTCCCAGGTTTGGGGAGAGGTACTGTGTTATTTCAGTTAGGAACAGATTGATATGCTCCAGTGAAAAATTAATGTAGAGAAGCCTGAAAGAGACCTTTGCAGTTTCTCCACACTTAATCTCTCAGATTTTTATTTTTTTTTTAAACTTTCACTTAATACAAAGCGTGTGGCAAACAACCACTAGTACTTAATCTAACTTAAAAGCTGAAAAGCAGTATCTTATAAAATTGATACACTTATTTAATAAGAAATATCTTTTCCTAGAGAAAAGTATTTGGCAATTTAAAGAGAGATCTATATCTAAAGTTATGATTCTAACCTTGAGTTTTTGCATCAAAAAAATTATTTCTTTATGAAAGAAAATAAATAGAGTTACCTCCCAGAGGATCCTTTTCCTCTTGGGAACAGATATTGGTAATTAACTTAACGGACCACTGGATGCAATCTTTCCTTCATATACATGAAGCTGATATAGCACTTATCAGAAAGAAAAGACTTCTAAAGGAACATAACCCAAAAATGACATTTGCAAGTAGTTTTTTGCAGCCTGCATTGCTGGTAAAATTAAATATATTTTAATCCTCATAAATTGACAGTTTCCCATAATCAAAAATCAAGTAACCATTGAAAATACCATTAAAAATTAGAGCAGATTTCAGAAAAGCCAAATGGATACACCTCAGTGTATCCCACTTCATTTACTGCAAACTAGTTCTCAAGACAAGAAATAAAAGGCAGGTTTAATAGTCCAACAGAATTTCATAAAGAGAAAAAAGTTTATAACAGGAATTGAGTATGCCACATTTCCTATACTCTTATTTTGTTCATGCACTACTTTTTTTTTAGCTTCCAATATTTCTGAAATGAAAAATTAGATGAAAGCAATGCAATGTCCATCTATGTCTAATATTACTACTGATGTTCACATTAAGTAACAGGAATTTTACATCTCACAGGGGCAATTTGGGGGCTTGAAAGGTGCCTTTTCATGACCTTTGAATCTATTTAGATTTTGTGAAGTTATCAATATTTTATCATGCGATAAAAAATAATTAAACATTTTCTAGCCAAGTTTACTGAGTATGGATACAAACACACATACCAACATGCCATCAAAGGGCTAAGTACAAATTTCCATTTCATGCTGCAGCATATGTTAAAAAAAATAAATCTAACTTCATGGTTTTCACTTAAGTAATTCTGAAAATAAATAGAAAAACACATTTTAAAAAAATAAACACATGGTCTTCCTTACATTTGCTGATAACTAGAAATATGGTAAGAGCCTGCTAATCCCTAATACAGAAAAAAAGTGAGGGCAAACATTTGCTATTGATGTGGTGATATGGTCTAAAGCAATATAGAGAAATCCTTCTTGAATTAAATGAAAACAAAATTAAATTAAAATGAAAACGGTGAAACTGATCCCTGTCCAGAGGAGCCAGGATGTGGCCAAGGAGATCTTATTCTACGGACAGATTTCTCTAGATACAAACAAGATCAATGGAATACCCCATTTAAGCCTTTACAGGCAAGTCCACCTGTTGCTTCCTCTATAAGAAGGTTGGTTTTGGAAAGACAGGGCACGATACACAGTGCTTGCCCCCAAGCCTGAAGAACTGAAGTCATGCCAGGTGTTAGTAATGGAGAGGATCCAGAAAGCTGATTCCTTCCCTGAGTCCTTTCTTACAGAAATACCCTTTTTTTCCTTTTTACGACGAGTAGTTCCAGGGATTTCTTGTGCAGACCTGGCTTCCATTACATTATTTTAGACTTCGGAAGGTTCTCTTGTAAGGAGTGAATATCCACCTACAATTTTTGCAACTCCAAAAGCTGAATGTACAAAATTGACAAAATACAGGAGTCGCATGTCTGATGCAGTCCTAATGCTTCACTGGTAATAGGGACACCATAGCTCACAGCCATTAGAAACATAATTTCTTTGGGAATTAGAAGAATTTATTTTATTTCAGCAAAACACATGAATTTTGTTGAGTTGGCACAATTGATTTATGTTGCCACTGTAGATAGCTATTTGAAACATATTCAAGTAGTTGAACACATCCTTTTGAGGAGCGGAAAACACCAGATTACCTGGAAGCATAGAAAACACGTGTTGAATCGATTTGCCTCCTTTCTATCATCATCAATTATGAATTATTTTAAAACTTTAGCTAAGTTTTACTCATCTACATTGTCCTCTGGAAGTACCATATTTCTTTGGTTTTAAGATAGGACTGCTCAGTCCCCTGAGTGTTTTTCTGGAGTACAGACAAGCTTGGCTGTTTGGTTGGCTTTCTTTGATGATCAGCAGCTACCACATTTGTAATCATTGCAAAGCAGATGGAAATCATTCTTTTACTAAAAGATCATGCAACTTTAAAGAGAAACTAAGCCCCATAAGTAATTTTTAAGGAGTAACAGCAGATTGGGACAAGACCACAGATGACAAAAAATGTCTCTCAGGTTACATTTAACCTGATTAAATAAGAACTGTTTGTCTTTACCCACTCCCAAAAGCCTTTTTGGAGCTAAGACAACAGATGTTTGTCACTACAGCTAGTCACATGCTGCAATTTCACTCTGGTGAACATATTTTGGAAACGAGCTAATGAGGTGATCTGCAAGAAACATGCTTGGTCCCCTTTGGCTAATATTTCATTACAGATGTCATTTGCCCTTCATCACTAGGCAGAAACAACCTGTAATTTCTTTATCCTCTAAAAAGAAATTTTAAAAATTATAATAGAATGTGCTCTAGAAATGTGTCTAAAAAGTCAAATTTGCACAAGTATCTGTAGTTCTCCAAAAAGACAAAATTGAGAAATCAGATGTGCAGAAACTGAATGTTCCCATAAAAATGTGAAGTACTTTTCTTTGTATGTTTTGCTACATTGTAATGTGATTTCTTCCCACCTAACCTCTCCTCTGCACTGTGCTTTCTAGAGTGTACCTTTTACCAAGTTTACCTATCAATCTCTGTCAAAGTTACAGCAATATTTCCAAAGTTTTGTGCCAGAGGAGTTTTTGACAGATTTGGACTTTCCATTGAGAAGTGGAAATTTTCCAAGGATGAAGATTCCTTTTCCAATTATTTCTAGTCATTACATTAAAAAAAAAAAAAAAAAAAAAAAATAAAGTAAATCCTTTTATTGTGGTGTTTGCTGTCTTCAGGATCCAAAATAAACATTAAATGCATCATTGAAGACACACGCCGTTTTGCCTTTACTGGCCCAAACTAGACTCTTTCCCTTCTTCATAAGCCATAGGAATGAAAAACGTTCTGCAGTTTCTAAGCACCCCTGGCACAGTGGAAGCCCTAAAGCTTTAGGAAGTACAGCATTACATACAGTCTTTAACACTTATTAGTCACGTAAGTTCCTGTTAAAAAAATAAAACCAAAATGGCCTTTATCTGAGGTAAATATTATTACATTAGAGAATTCTAACAATGTTACAGATTGTGTGGAAATGCATTCCTGGAAACTTCACACAGTTTCAGCTTTAATTAGGCCGTTCATTTCTGTAGTCGTCATGACAAGAAAGACAAAGAATAACAAGAACATAAGAAACAACAGGAAGAGTAAGTGAATCTGGATTCTGCTGCTTTTTTGCTAACGACTTACTGTGCTTTTCTTTAATGAGACATTTTCGCATTCACATCTAGTCAGTTAAAAAGAGAATTAAAAGTAGTTTCAAACACTACATCTGCCCTTGAGTCATTCTGCCAATTTTTGTGATTTTACAAACACATTTCTTTCCAAACATTTCCCTCTCCTTGCTGTGTGAAGCAATCAGACATAAAACAGACAAACTGAAAAAAAAGTCTTCCGTTTGTGATATTGCTGTCATTTGTAACAATAGTAGGGTAAAGACTTATTGGAGAGAAATACAATGCTTATGTAGAAGCATTAACTTTAAGTTGCATATCAAACTGTTTTCCATTTATCTGCAATGGGTTGGAGAACACTCTTGAAAGCAGAATAAAAAATTAATCTTACTGGGACAGTAACTGTGACACCATTGAGTGCGATGAACTGAGCTGCAGTTTTAAAAGAGATCAAACAAAAGTGGATTAGCATTCAGTTAGCTTCACTTATATTCCGTACAACTTGTGTCTAGTGAGATCAAACAGAGTGAATTTGCAAAGTCTGGGGGACAAGACACGAGAGACAGGTGACGGCGATACCACTGCATCCAGAAAGCATGTGAGTTACGTGGCAAATCAAACACTTCCCAGGCAAATCTGTGGAGCATCAGCCTTGAGGAGACAAGAGAATGACTGAACAAAAAGGCAAAGCACAAAATCACCACTGGAAAGATTTGGACCTTTCAGCATTTTCCATTATTCGTGGTTTTCCTCAACATTTTTAATTTTTTAGATGAGTTTTGAGTTTAATGTGATATAAAACTAATACTTTTAAGAATGGCACAGTCAAAAGGTTTCTCTGGAACCAGCTGCTCTACTGGTAACTGAAGAACTGAAGATTTACAAAACATCACAGAATCAGTTTTTATATTTAGAAATTAAGCATGCAAAAATCACTCTCAGTCATTCTCACATGGCAACATCCAAAGAGGTGACTCAGAAATTTCACAGTCACGACTCGGCAAACCGCGGTTTGCAACACAGCAATTTGGTGTAGTCACAACTCTGGAAATCACAAGATTGTAAATTACACTCAGGCCTTAAAATCTGTCCTGGACTAAGCAGTCATGAAAGGAAATAGTCACTAATGCACAATTGCTTTTTCAGAGATCCTCGGTCTGGTGGCAACTGCGTTACGGAGTTCTAAAATGTTTAGATTCTTTCTTACTTCCTCTGCACTGTACAGTTTGATGTGTTTATCTATCCTGTGCATTGGCTCCATTTTGTACTATGCAACAGCAGGGAACACAAATGAATGCCTTCCAGCTAATGAAATTAGTTGTTTAAACTAAAGCAAATGGCTACGTAATACAAAATAAGTGGGATAGATGGTTTGATTGATTTATTGAGGAAACTGTGAAGTATTAACTGCTTATACAATGAAGACAGTTTAACACTGTCAATGAGATTGCAAATTAAAAATACGTTTGCAAAGAAAAAGAAAGGGAACAAGAATAGAGTACCTACTGAAAAATGAAATTAATCAAGCAAAATTGAAATCAATTAACAATTAATAATACTCTCAGGACTTAAACTTCTGCTTCGGATGATGGAAATAGTCAACACAATTTCCGTGAATTCATGTTCAGGCCTTGGGCAGACACCTTAAAGTGAATGAGATTTTAGAAGTAATTTTATCTTATCATATCTAAAACTACATTTGTACCCTCCCATCAAATACTCAATAGACTGTGTGGAACAGCAAAGAAACTAACATGTGAATTCATAATAAATGGTTCAAGTTAGGTTAGATTTAGATATCTCTAATATGCAAGAATGAAAATAATCTCAATTAAACTTTATTAACCTATGAAGTCCTAAAATATATCTTTAGAGCTTTCTAAGTTTTCAAATTTAAATAAAAGGACTAAAGTTCTTTTTAATCATAAAGTTTTAATTAATCTTCTAATATCATTATTAAAAAGTGGATATTTTAAAATATTTCAAGTTTAACAAAGTCATCCACTTTTATATTAAATGAAATACAGTCCTCAAATTTATTAATGTCAGTACTGGTTGGAAAATTATTTTTCAGTCTGTTTTTCACTTTTTTCCTAGTTCTCTCCAAACCTTTTCACATGATAATATTTCTATCCCTCATCTTAATCCACTTCTATATGCATATGAAATTCATATCTCTGGTAATTCATTTCCTTTGAACATTACTATCATGAAATACATAATAAAGTAAATGTATTCTCATCTTTAATGACATAGTGTGGATGTAACTTTTGAAATGATGCATTATGTTTTAAATTACTATCCTTGTTTATTTCCACTACATATGGACTTGATAGAATCAGGTAAAGTGATATTATATCATATATTTTCAGAAATAATATTTTTTCAAAATAATTCAAGCTGAAATAAATCCTCCTACATAAATTAATGCAAAAGTTGCCTTAAATATTTTTTTTTAACTGCAAATGATATAATAGTCAAACCATCACAACAAGTAAAATTATATTTATTTTGTCCTATTTTGAAATGTTTGGGATTGTGATTGTAACATTTCAGAGGACATAAACAAAATATATATTCCAGAAGTGTATCAATTTTCAATATAAATAAAAATATAAATTAAGCTGTGAAGGAGTTGATAGCTTTCACTTGCAGTAATTCAGAAATTGAGTCTGCCAAGTGTTTTTATTAGGCTCAGTTGAAGTTAAAAGAACCTTTATGATGGGTACTGGATGATACAGGACATTTTCAGTATTTTAAAGAACTGATTCTCCTATTACAAAATTAGTTCTTATTATATGTTACTTTACATATTTTCAATCTTATCCTAGTTTTCTCCAGAACTTTCGATTTGTTGAGTTAAGCAGGGTCTACTTGTGTGAAGAAAGGGCTTTTTTCTCAGGTACTTCATCCAATGCACAAGCCTTGGAAAACTGGCTACTTAACCTTACGTTTCCTGGTGGTGACCAGTGTTACAGGAGGGAACCTGAGCATTTATATGAAAAAATCTGCAATGAACTTGATAGTGCGATGGCTCATTGCAAAATTCATTGCAGGAAAAGACTGAAAAATAATCAATCAACTGGAAAAATAAACTAAGCTGATTCTTTTCAAATGCACAAGTGAAACTTTGCCAGTCTTGCATTCTGTAAGATCAGAAATGCTTGATACAATTTTGTGTTAAAATTATTTACATAGAACCATAGACTGGTTTGGGTTGGAAGGGACCTTAAAGCCCATCTAGTTCCAATACCCTGCCATGGGCAGGGACACCCTCCACTAGCCCAGGTTGCCCAAAGCCTCATCCAGCCTGGCCTTGAACACTGCCAGGGATGGGGCATCCAGAGCTTCTCTGAGCAACCTGTGCCAGTGCCCAGAACAGGTTCTTCACCCACTATCCGTGTCACCAACAAAAACCCCGACTGAATTCATATCATGTTTTCTAAGTAAAATGTAAACACTAATTAAGCAAAAGACTACAACTGAGGATTCCATTCGCATTCTTTCACAGTTATTTGCCAGAAGTTCACTTGAAAATTTGAAGATTTTTCAATATAAGTTTACTTTGCTACAGTTAGTAAGTTTGCAGTGTTGTTGTATTTTGAAATCCATGCATGGAAGTCTGTGCATCAGCCTTATTTCTAGCATAAAGTAAAATTTAAAAAGGCCTTTCTAAAAATTTAAAAAAAGTACACAGATTTTATGGCAACAGTAGCAAAAAAAAGGTCCTACTGGAAATAAATTTTGATTTTCAAGGACTTTGGAGAATATAAATAAATTTTTTAATAAATTTTCATTCTTACAAATGCCTCAGAAATAGAAGAATGATCAAACAAGTTGTAAAACAACTTATAAATTAATTTTCTCAAAAATATATTTGATTTTTTTAACTTCTTTCATCAAGTAAAGATTGCTTATGCTTCTCTCTATCTGTTTTTAGGGAAGACTGTTGTAGAAATTAAACATTTAAGCTGCTCTGCATCAAGTAAAACATAAAAGGAGGAGTCTATTCAGCAGGAAAAAAAAATAGCAGATAGTCCAGACAGACATATTTTAGCGAGTGACTGTCAGTCACCATTTTGGACTCCCAATTGGTATCTGCATCAACTGTTCTATGTAACTACTTCTCCATCCTGTGTTCACAAAGCTGAGGTGACAGAGATGGGTAATTCTCCGTGAATACCCAGTGTGGGAGATGTGTTACAGCTCTCAAACATTTTGCATACTGGCATTTACTCATAAAATGTTACTAATCCAAGGGGTTTGTGTGAACAGGAAACTATAATTTTTATTAGCAGGAAAAAAAAGCATCCTTCTTTTCTAATGATCACTACAGAAGTCATCTGAAAGTTGTAACTGTTTTGATGAGAAATTGGGTTCGAGAATCCCAGGGATGTTAACCTCTGAGTACATTAAAACATGGTGCAACTAGCTAGAGCTGGGTAAGTAGTCCTGAGGCCAGGCAGGAAGAAAAATGCAAAACAGAGTTTGAGTTAAATCCATATAGTACACACTACTCTGGTTGGGTGTTTAAGAAAGAGAACTGATTAGATTGACCAAAATCAATATATTTATCTCTAGCACAAGGTTTTGTTGCCTATTGCTGTAATCTAATGCTATTTAAAATGTTTTTAATTCAAACAGATTTTAGAAAATGCTGATTTCAAACAAAAAGTAAAAATATCCATTCAAAAACTGTTGAAGCAAAACACTGCAGATTTTCTGAAATAAAATGTTTAATTTTTAAAGGAAAAACAAAATACTTTGATATTTTGCATTCTTTGCCCTTCCTTTTTGATTGAAACAGATAACAAATTTAACATGGATTTGTGAGTATTTTCAGCTCCTCTACAGGATTTTGGTGGGGGTCTTTTGTTTGTTTGTTTTGTTGTTTTTTTTTTTTTTTTCTCCTAAGTTCCACACTATTTGAAACTACCTTTTGTAGCTCCACATAAGCCATCTTTGATGCAGGCCAAGGAACCAAAGGTGTAAGACTAGGTCTTCCTGCAAGGGCTGCCCAAATCCATGACTGCTTTACTCAGGCAATCAGCTTGGATGACATCAGGGCTGACCTTAACATTTTGATACAAAGATAATAAAAATGGATTTCATCAAACAGCTATTAATTGATATTTTCGGTGACTACATAGCTGCAGATTTCAGTTTTTACTTAGGCAAGTGCCTCTTTTTTCTTTTTTTAAACATTCATTATTGGCATTTAGAAAAGGATATAGGAAAAATTTTAATAAAAGGAAAAATCTTTTAATTATTGATCTAAAGTATCATAAACTAAATAATCCAGAAATGCTAATTTAAACCTACTTTCACGTCTATGCGGACTGCATTGTAATGAATAAGTAACAGACTATCCTCTGCAGAGCAATATACTCTATCACAAATCTTGAGCTGTATTTCCTCCCTTATTTTTAGTCCAAAATGTGATTCCAAAAAGATATTATTAAGTTATAACATCTTAGTCATTTTCAAGCTCCAGGCACTTAAGGTGCTGAATTTTAGATTGCTTTTTTATATTCTGCCTGTGCCTAGCTTCCTTACTGTATGTTAAGTTATTAAAACTGTCTGCTCCAATTTCCCCTCTGCTTAGGAAGATATGACAGAAAGATGAAAAAGACTACCTTTAATCTTGAAAAGCTAAACATACCATAAAAAATGAAACAGTGGAAACTACAAGGAAACAGTGGAAACGAATAGTGTCTCACCAAGGTAGTTTCCATCGTGTGGTCACTGAAAATACACTAACCTAAGAGCGTGTGACAGAACACAAGTCTGGCTCTGTTTCTTCTAGAAACACAACTGCTATTCCTCGTATTTTGAGCTTCCACTAGAAGGCTCTAATATAAAAGAAATTCCCTGAAATTAGTCTCATTATAACAATTTTTTTAAAAGCAAATTGAAAGGTTATTCAGTAGAGTGAGAGCACCAATTTTTAAATTTCACTTTTACTTAAATGGAAAAGGCTAAATGTGGGGGAGAAGGTTTCAAAATACTGATTAATGACTAAACAGTCTGAATCGATGTCTGTTCTCAGCTTTCAATACTTGAATTGAATTTTATCATGGCAAAACTTTTATGTGCACCTCTTGCTGTCCTGGAAAAATAAGGAAGAGCCAGGTATGGATGTCTATGACTAACATACTAGAGGGTATATTTCTATTTGTAAGTGGAATTTGAGGTTGCAGTATGTAATCTTAGCAACTGTTCCACAACAGATGGCATAATTTAAAAGAAAAAAAAAAAGAAATCAATTTTTGCATACATCTATTTAACTAAGAGCCATCAGGTGCAACTATGTTTTGCTTGTTCCACATTAACATATATCTACCATATAATAAATTTCTTCAGATAAATTTCAGCGGGGGGAAGGATTTGGTCACAAACTCATCTGAGGAGAACACATAAACTTTTATGTTTGTTTATGTACAGAGGATAGTTTCCAGCCACTTTGACACAAGTGGCTTTTGCTCCACCACAGGCTAATAACAGTACTACATGTCTTAAGTCCTTTTGCTTAACCCGAAAACTGCAAATAGCAAACCATGAAAGCAAACTTCCAAACCATCAGCTTGTACATCTCTACTAGGCTGATTTCGTTCACTCCCATAATACTTCAGAAGAAATATTCTGAGCCATTAATAACACCAAAGGTAAATAAAACGGATGATTTCAGAACAGAAAAAAAAGCGCTGAAAAGGCTCGTTAAGCACACACTAAATGAGTTGGCATACCAGCCGGTACCAGCTTGAGCAGGTTCCGCACAGAAATAGCACGAAGCCCAGGTAACGGAGAGCCGTTCACTTGGAGCGGCATCACGGAGTCAGGCGTCGCGTCGGTCAACGCAGCGTTAGCCTAACATCGCACACTGCGATAGGCCGAGCCGCATTACCAAACAATCGTACCACTGCGAAGGTACGCACTGAGTTCCTCTTAAAGCTTAAAAAAGTAGTTTTATGTTTTCTTTTCCTCGGAGCGTTTGTCATTAATGGTTAACTGAGCCTGTCCCCCTTTGGCTGCTCAGCGAAGCCTTTGAAAGGCATGATGGCAGCAGGTTCCTTGGGGCCGAGGGGAATCTCTTGCCGTTTCTGGAGTGCCGGTGACAGGAGCACAGCTGAGTTTATGTGAGATATTTGCATTCCTTTTATGCTAACAGCTTACTCATTAATGTTAGGGAAATCACATATTGCAAGACAGAATAATAAAGCCACATTTTCCCAAGTAAGGGACTACAGTTAATTGCCCTTCTCCGCAGAGGTGAATACAGTGGTATCTCAGATACCTCCGTAAAACATGAGAAGGTAAGCAATCGTTTGAAACAAGTTACTATTTCAAATATATTTATTTTACATGTCCATTGGTGATAAATTTTCTATATCATTGGTGGGGTGTTTTTTCAGACTAAGATGATTATCACTTAACAATTCAGTGAAACAGTTCTCATACATTGATAATGGGGGGGGGGGGGGAAGTTTCGCTTAGTAAACTTGTAACATTTTCCTACAAGCTCTATTTGACCCCTTATCAGTGCTGACAGCAATATGTTCCAGAATTTTCTCTCAAATAACATGGAACAATCAAGACAAATTATTTTTCTGCACTGCAAAAGCAAAATTGAAGATGTCAGCTCCTGTTTGTATCCCACAAGCAGCTCATCTGGAAGATCTGATAGGAAGAATTTCTTTTTAATTACTAAAAGAGAAATGCTAATATGAATGTGCTGTAATTACATAGGATAAAAATCTACCCATCCCATGCTGTACAATGATAAATACATCTATATATATTCAGTTTACTCTGAGAGTCAGCTTAAAAGGCAAATGACTAATAAAGACTAATATGATTTCTATGTCTCATAAAGGACAACGTATAGCAGAAGGAGGAGCAAAAATGAGTAGTAATCAATGTGATTACACATACATCTGGTTTGCATTCAACTTCTTTCTGCCTTAAAACGCGTCCACTTGCTCATGCTGTCTTCCTATGCTACACCCCATTTCAGAAAAATAATAAAAACAGTAAGAAGAATAATCAAGGAATTTAACTTGCAGACATAGTACAAACTGTTGCCATGCAAAAAGAGACACAAACCGATTAAATCCATATGTTGATAAAATAGGACTTCATTAAGTATTTCAGGCAGCAGGTTTTTGATGCAGCAGAGAAATCAGATGTCTGTATGTTTCTCTAGTTGAGGTATGCTACAAACCACACACTTATTTTGTAAAACTGGACATTTAGTATTGTTTCTAGATAATCCGTTAGGTAACGAGTCAAGTCATTTTAGTAGGAAAAGAGAGAAACATGCTACAAAAGAGAAGCGTATCTAGTCTCAATGTTTCCATTTCCATTTGACTGGTTTATTGATGGTTAGTTGCATGCTAGTTGTGTTGACTTGAAGGAGTTATTCTGAATAGAAACCTTTAAATTTGGGCTATTAAAAACATGCTTTAGCAAAAAACTCCTCTGCATACAATCCATCTAGCTTCTGAAAGGAGACAGAGTAGTTGTGCTATGATTACATTCTTGAAGAGAACTCTAGTAACAGATCATCTCCTTAACTACTGGGATCAAAACTGCCAACGTTGGTTTGAATTTCTAGTGTGAACGCATCTACCTCTCTGGATTGTCTGCTGAATGAATGCCCAATGAAATAAGATCCAAGTCATAGCTAAAAACCAACAGAAGTCAAACAACAAGCTTAGCTGCGGCTTATTCACTGGTTTCTATTAAAACAGCCCAAAGCAAGGCTGAATATTTCCCAGTCAGCTATACTAACCAGAATTGCATTACTTTGTCATTTTAGTGTTTTGAAAATGTAAACAGAACAATAGGGGATGAACACAACCTCTGCTTTCATAATGTTCTTCAAATCCCACTTATGAAAGAGTAAATTTTCACATACTAAAATCCATCAAATAGTCAGATGGTGTAAACATCAACAATTCATTAGTTCCTGTATACTGCTCTTGTAAGGATTTTACATCCATCCTCTGCTGAGTACTCAACAGACATAACAGAATATACACGGTGAAATAAATATGTAGTAGAAGGGAAAAGTTCAAGTATCTCCGTGTTAGGTAACACAAAGTTGGTGGAGCTTGCAAGGAATGGCACATGGAAACAACTGAACTGTCGTCATTATGAGCATATGATAAAAATGTACAATGTGTGGATAGATGAAAAGAGAAAAGAAGAGCGAATGCTGACCTTATCTCAAATGATTCTGAGGTGGAGTGATGTATTACCACTAGCGAAGCAGTCATGGATTTGCAATAACAACAAACAAATCTCTTATATCAATGGGAAAATAACAGACCAAAGAAAACCAGCATTTTTATTCTTACTTTTATATAGCTTGAGTATACCTTTTCAACCTGATGACTTCCTGACCTCTAGGACATGGCATTCAGTATTATGTAGTGCATACCTGAACTTAGGTGAGCATGTTGTGCATAAAATGTTCTAACATGACTATTGAAGCACATCTGTGTTCCCTGTATTTAACTTCTTTTGGAAATGGAAGCTCTCCACAGTGTTCTCCATTACAGAAAGTCCAATGGAAGACTTTCAGAAAACCTTAAGAAACACCTCTACATTATAGCAACATCCTTCTTGCAATTTCTTAAAAATTTTGGAAGGTGTCAGCCTGAACTCTCCAACTTATAGTATGAGTTTTACCACTTCACCAGAAAAAGCAGATACAGAAATTATGGCCAATAGCTATTTTCATCATTACATCTCTCAAGACATTTCCATTTTGCACTAATAGACTGCAGCTACTACACAGAAATAAAGGCAAGAATCCAACCATGACAAGCAACAGAATTTCTGTGCAAATCATAAAACAAAGTTTGAAATCTGTGAAGTGATTAAGAAAAAATATTGTTTCCTATGTGACAGAGGTGCAGGTATTATATGAACACTGTTTTAAATATGCAGAAGGAAGAACAGTAGCACCAGAAGAGAACATGGTGACGAGAATACGATTTCTATCTACATAGTATATTTTCACTGTCTCTTTCAACTAGTTTTTTGTCATCCAGTAGAAGCAAGGCATAAGCTACAGATGGATCATGCAGCTGTGCATATTTGGCTCAAAGGTGTGTCAGCTCAGATTTGTTAGCAAGTCAGCCAGCAGGCACATGTCGCAGAAGCGTGGGATGGAATCAATACAGACGTATGTTAAAAAGAGCAAGTCAATCTGTGTGTGGGCAATTTGCGTCTACGTATGCAGTGTGTCTATGGTAACTGCTGTGCACTGCTGTGTCTCTGGTTTACTGTCGTAACAGGGGTGCTTTAAGAGTTGATGTGCCTATATCCCAATTTTTAGAAATAATTCAGACCCCATTTTTACATTAAGACTGGGTTCACTGAAACTGTAGGGCACTAGGACAAGGTAAGAGAAAACAGTTATTTTAGATGATTTCTCTTCAGCAAAGATAGCACATTTTTCTTTTTAAAAATTATTTACAACTAAATAGATTTTATCCATCATCTATGTAAAACATTAAATCATGTCTCAGCTTTTAGTTGTTCTGGTTATGCACACATAATTAAAGATATCAGAAT
This sequence comes from Balearica regulorum gibbericeps, assembly GCF_011004875.1. NCBI lineage: Eukaryota > Metazoa > Chordata > Aves > Gruiformes > Gruidae > Balearica > Balearica regulorum. Next base: position 19,144,656 of record NC_046194.1, read on the forward strand.
AAAAAGCAAAAAAGAATAAGCCAATTGGAGCGTTTACTGTTTTAGGATGTGGGAAACGTTTATGTGATAGTTTCTGTAGCACCGAAGACTAATAAAGAAATATATTTGAATCTTTCTAGATATTTCCATTACATATTTAAGCTCCAAATATTTGAAAATTGTGCTGATTTACTTTATTAATTTTTCATTCTCTGATATTTCAAAATTATATCAGTTTTCAATTTAAATTATTTTTGTACTTTTGAACACTTCTTCAGTCCATACCATAGAGAATATAAACATTTTTTTCTTTGTAAGCTTGTGGAGCCAGGGGGCAACGATCCTCACTTCCTCCCTGCCTCCCTTTCCAGTAGCTTGCTCATACAATTATGAAATTTAAGGGTTATTTTTCAGTATGTATGGTAGCTAGTAACGTAGTTTTGAAATTGTGTTGTTCCACAGAAATTCTTGTCCTCATGAACATAAAGATGACAGCTCTTGTCATCTTCCTTGCAAGTCTCATTTACCTTAAATTTCACTCCTGGGGCGACCAAATGAGAATCTCATATTTGATTTTCATTTGAAATGGTAATTTCATGATTGCAAAACTTTGGAGGAAATTTGAAAATGCAAACCTATATTTAGCCAAAACTTCAAGGAATATTCAAGTATTCAGACTGAGTATTTTTCATAACAGTTCTGATTCAAAGGCCATCCCATAGCTTTTAAGACCAAATTCATTATTTCTGAATTCTGACAGTACAAAATATTTTATCTACATATAAATGAATATGAACCCCATCTCAGAAAAATATGGTCTGGATTTAGTTGTTTGGCCTAAAACTAGTTTTGTAGCTAGGCAATACGTATTTTACAAAAGAGATGTATAAATATAAAGCCCACACTTTACTAGATTCCTTATGAGGTTATCATATATACATATTTCCTGCGTGCCACATCCCCCACACCACTCCTCATCTACCCTTCTTCAATATATTTCTTGATACACATGTTGCATCTAGACTTCTCATTTGTTCTTCAAAACATAATTGCAAAGCTGAGGAAAAGAAATAAAAAATAATAGCAAAGCTCCATATGCAGCAATTCAATGCCTAGCAACCTGTGATAGACTGAAGGAAAAAAAATCACAAATTATCTGCAAGAGGCAGTTGGAACAAGGGCTTGGGGTAAACAGACACACAAACAACATGTCAGCCATGATAAAGAGTGTAAATTTGAACAGATGTCACTTCCAGAGCAGCAGCAGGCAGATTAAACAGAATTGGCTTTGGATGAAATCCAAGGAAGAGCAAGAAAATATGATGCTTTTGCCCTGAGCTCTTATGGAAATCTAGTCTCCAGAACCTCTTTACTTTACTAATCATAATTGAGCAGGGCTAAAAATAGGAATAGACTTCAAGAAAACCAGTTTAAAAGAAATACATTTATTACACATATCGTTCTGTAAATACTTCATTTTCAGGCAAAAAGAAGAAAAAATCCTATCTGCTAAGGAAAACAATTGCTAAATAACTAGCCTTCAAGTTATAATAATTTATGGTAGTATAGATTTCATCAACATGCTACCAGTGCTTAATGAATTTAGGCCAAGTCTGTGAAACAAAAAATAATGTTGCAACTCTCCAAATTAAATAACAGCCATTACAAAATTTTGCTGCACCCGTCGTTTCTTGAGTAATTCTGGTTACTAGTGATTTGTGCATCTATATTTTAAATCACTGTTTCTTCTTACTTACATATATCAGTTTATCATATATGAAGTACACCGACAGAAAAAGAGAGAATACAGAACAACTGAAAACCTGAGTCAAGGAATAACAGACATATCTATTGGATTTCCCCTAAAAACTTTCTAGATAAACTTTACTCTCTAATTCTGTTCAGCTACATGATTATTATACTTTGCAAATCCCTAAAGACTGACCAACTATATCTCTGTCTGCAGCACATAGATTTGTGTGTTGGGTTTTGGTTTGGTCTGTGGTTTTCTTCTGGGACTGCAATATCTCCTTGGCTTTGAACGCCAATGAAACAAAACTTTATTCCAGTGGCCATAAGTTTAATGAAGACATCACCAAAAGAGTTCTCATGTATTCCCTTCATAAGCATACAATTATTCTATTAATTTCAAATCATAACACTAGCAGAAACAAATGCCAACAAATTGTCATCTGCCCATGTTTCCCACACTATAGCATTAAGAAAATTATCTCTAAACCCCATTAATAAGCCTGAACTAATCCATCATCATCATTACCATTATTACCTTTAACTGTTAGGCACAAATACAGGAGGAAAACAAAATTTTGAGAAGTCGTAAAGTAAAGAAATAAATCACAGAGATAGAATAACAAATGAACTGAATTTTCAATTATTACTACTGAACTTAACTCCATCATATGACTCAGGATTACACCTTTGGTTCCTTAAAGAGACCTGCTTTCAGTATGGCCGACAACAGCATAACAATCTTCATGAAAGCAAAATGAATGACAAGTTATTATTTCTCAAATTAATTAATATCAACTGTCGTAGTTAATGCTAAGCTCCACGTGGAAGAGATAAAAATCACACACTTTGTTTAATATGCACAACAGATGCCATTCCCACACGTCTGAATAGCGTTTTCATATTTGTAAGTCAGTATTTCAAGCTGAAACGTTGCATGGTTTTTCTAAGTCAATAATACAAGCCTACAAAATTAAAATGCACTACTTGTGTCAAACACAACAAAATCATTGTTTGTTTATTTTTAAGGTGATAATAAAAAAGATTAATGATACTGCTGGATAATGAAACAATCTGCCACAAGGCAAGCTGCAGAATATAGAGTGAAGCTCTAGCAACAATCCTAAGAAAAACTTCAGCTTTCTACCAAACACATTAAGAAGTCCCTTTTATTACCAGGTGACATTTTTGCATTTAAAAGAGAGTTGATTTTCATGCGGTGCTTAAAGGTCAAACAGTTAATCTACCTCTGTAAGGAGACCGTTTTCCTCTGAAGAGATTTCTGGAGGACATCAAATCAATAAGAGTCATCAGACTCAACAAGAATAAACCCCTTCAATGTTCTCAAGGCAAAAGCTTATACCAGTCCCAAAGAAATTGGATCCAGCTCATGAAAAAAATTCAGACATCATGCAGCATTGAAAAGTAGCAACCTTTATAGTTGAACACAGGTATAAAAGAGTTTTTATCATTAATTCAGAAGAAAAATCTTATTCAGTTTGCAACCTGGAAAAGTATCAGTTTCATCATATGTATTCACTATGCCTTTTCATTTCTAAGCGGTAAAAACAATGAAAGACTAAAAAGTGGAACTTACCACAGTACGATATACTGGAATTTTCACTAGTGTGTTCTTCAGCTCTCAAATGATGTGGTACAAACACCTACACATTTCTGCTGGACGTGAGAGAAAGAAAAAAGGATCCTCAATGAGAAAAGCTGTACTCTTCATCTTCATCAGTGTATTCAACGTAATAAACCCATTTCTTATCTTCCTAAGGAAACTGTCATTTGCCCTGCATACGGTAGCTCAAGAAGTTCATTGGGGCCACCTCAAATGAAAGTATAATACCTAATTCTGGAAACTAGCAACCAGTAAAATTTCAAAAAGATATTTGGGGTTGAAAGTCATTGGCCTGAACGAAGGCTACCTGTGCGAGTCCTGCTTTAGAAGGGGATTCCAAAGAACTGGTCCTGCGTTCCTAGCTCTGTCACAACCTTGTACAAGAGCCTTTTGTATCCTTGTCCCATTTATAGCATGAGAGTAATAATACCCTTTTTTAGTCTTTTCCATAGACTGGGAACACTTCAAGATAGTGACTGTGTCAAGATAGGAACTGCATCTATATATATATGCATATGTGTATATATACACACACACATATACACACTTATATAAAAGAAAACTCATATTAATATCCTAATTTCACTTAAAGCTACCAGGCATCTCTCTAGCACAAACGGAAGGACTGCAAAAAATAAAAATAAAAGGATAATCAGAACTCAGGCTTTGACCCTCATTATATGTGCAAAACACTTATGTGCTTGAAAGGAAGGGAGGGCTGAGAATTACACAGGAGTATTGAATCTTCTATGAGCACTGCTGTTTATTATCTTTCTGCATATACAGAATAGCACTGTTTACGAAGGTTTTGCTTCCGAGGAAATAAAAAAAGAGAAAATATGAGGAAAACAGTCTGGGAGAATGAAAAAGTTCAGGAAAGGTAAGAGAGAAAGTGAGAACAAAATAAAAATCCAGTGAAATAGAGATCTAAACTACTGCATTATACAGAGAGTACTAGAGTATAATTGTTGGAAAATAATTATTCAAGCCATAGCAAAACAATACAGCTGCTTGGTCTGTATCGTGCCTTGAGGAATTCACCTTGACAGTGACATTGCGATTTCTATCTGAGTTTTATATTGAAGTTATGGTACATACATTTTTAATTTTCAGTCTCATTTCAGCTAATCTAGGATAAATCTCAATGATTACTCTGCCTAGCTTGCTTTCAACTCCAGGAATAAAAAATCCATAGTGTATAGGCTTAAATGCTTTTTGTTTATATGATAACCGCTTTTAATTACAGTCTTGTCTGCCAGGTCTCTTCAATGAAATTTAAAATGCAATTATTTTCCACTCAAATACACACTAATTTGAATGACTTATATTTTGATGCAATTAAGGTAAAACTAATCATTACATATAAAACATTTTTTTAACATTTCCTGACAAAATATTATTTATTTTTGAATTCTTATTTCATTCATCATTCATTTTGAAACCATTCCCAGAGCTTTTATAGCATCTAATGATTGATTTTACAGTTATTAGATGTAAAATTGTTAGGAGAATGTTTCCTAAACAAACCTATCTTTCCAATTATTTTAAACTACCTGGAGCAGAATTTTTTTTTTCCCTCTTCTCATTAATGTCTTTTGCTTCTGTACACAGTCATCTTTGTCTAAAATATTCACTTAAATAAATCAGACTCCTTTGGAGAAGAAACAAAAATCCATATCCAGGTCGGAGGGAGAACACAGATTGCAGGAAATTTTTTTTTTCCTTTCTACGTCGTCCCCATACATCCGCCCGTCACCATACATACCATTACATTCAAGTAACTGCACTACACCTTAATCCTCCTGCAGAATAAGCCCCCAAGGAAGTTACTGGGTTTACAGATACCTGAATCCTGAGCTAACAAAGGACTGTGAAAAAGGTGTGGAAGAAAGATATCCCAACTTCCAGACATTTGGAGAGACAGAAGTTTTGGATATGACCTTGTTCACAACGAAGAGTGAAGATATAGTTGTAATAGAGAATTCAGCACAGTAAAAAAAGTACATCATGTACACAGTGCAGTCCTTTAATTCTAAAATCTACCAGAAAATGATTTTTCACTATTGTCAACTTACTTGCCTTCTAACCTGTCTTCTCTACGAGCGCATTTTGCACTGCAAAAGACTAAAAGTTCATACCACAAACCCCATGTTCTCTTCTCCTAAGTTTAGTCAAGACTGGTACTCCAGCCCTACCCTTTGATAATTTTAAGATCTGCACTTTGGAAAATTTACAGAGCTAAAACTTGTGACTGAAAGCACTCATGGATTTAGACTAAATCAAGCTGACACAGCCTTTTCCCTTTTCTCATATTTTGAGCAGTCCAGTCCCAGGGTGAGATTAGGGGTGCAGTTCCACAAGACTGTAAATAAATCTAAATTTTGGGCTCTCTCAGTCCTCCCTTCCTCTCCACTCTTCATCCTCTCTCGGTTACGTGCTTTTTGCTCAGTAAGCTTCCCAAATTGGCTGGCCACTGGGTCGCGCAGATGAGTTGAAGCTGTTTTTCCTCCTGTCTACCTGCACAGTAGGTTCCTCCTCCCTCCCTTTCAGCCAGCACTAGCAATCACGAGACCAGCAGATGAGCCAGACAGAAGAGTGGATTCAACTGAAAATCCCATATACCAAACTCCAGATTAGTTTTCAGTTATTCCATCTTGGGAAGAATTGTGTATGGATAATGAAACAAGATCATCTAAGAGCATAACACTAAAACAGAAAAAAAAAACCCCAAACCAAAACCAAACCTCAACCCAAACATCCCTTTTAAACAACAGAAATTATAAAATATTAAATTGTAACAGGATCCTCATTATATAAATATATCACTTTGCAGGCTTACAAAGAAAGTCAAAACAAATTCCTCAGTTAATGGACTCCTTGGTGAACATCTAGATGTAAATATTAGGCTTTGTAAGTAATGCAATATAACCAATATCAAGTCATCCTTTCTTGTCAGGAATTTCATAGGTATTAATAGTCTGCTGTTCAGAGAAATTTTACTGATGGAAAATAAAGAGTACAAGGGCTAATATGCCTCTGATTACAGTATTTTTCCTGATGAAAGTAATAGAGAAAATCCACAACATACAAGTCTATGTCCTCTGTAGGAGGAAACTTGGGTAGAATAATCTAGGGATAATGAAGACATTTCCTTTTGAATATAGAACAAATAGGGACAGGGACTATTGGATGAAAGGACACAGAAGCAGAATGAGACTGTATCATGATTTCTATGGTGGTTTATTCCCATAATGAAAAAAAAAAAAAACCCAAACAAAACCTAAATTAGCTATATCATCTGAAATGGAAAGTGCTGTACAAATGTTTTGATCGGACTTCTCAGAGGACACAGTGGTCTCCTTAAAATCATTAGTGCCCTAGAAATATATGCTAAAATGTCAAAGCCATATACTGGAGTGACTATATTCTCCTGCTTCCTTATGGTCAAACATTTATAGAGCAGTTATGTCTAAAAAGCTAGTCTGATTTACTTAAATTTTTACTAAATCAGCTGCTCAGTTTTAGCTAACTACTAAGGACGACTTCTAAGAGTGCATACCCTCAGCTAAATGCATGAATAAGACTCTGCAGCACAGCTTCTTTGCATCTGTTAGCACAATTCTGTTGCACTGAAGTTCCCTGGAGTTTTGGAGGCCGTTTCTACACCCCCACATAACCTAGCCCAGCCCAGTCCTGCAGCCTGCCCAGAGCCGCAGGCAGACCCCGTGCAGCCCGTAAAGCAGAGGTGCGCTGGTAACGCTCCCTGGTGATGCCAGCTGGTGTGATGGTAAGAGCAGTCCCTGCGAGAGTTGCCTCCCTTCTGACCTGCCAAAAGCCTCAACAGCAGCTGTAAAGCTTCTAGGGTCACTCTCCTAAAGGCCATCTGGCTGCTGTGGGTGCATCAGAGCAGCACATCCTGGCTTACACCCCTCTGCCCCCAGCTTCTCCAGGTCAGTCCCAGTACGAAGAGGGTTGGCCCATTCTGACCCTAACGAAATAGAGAACAAACTGGGATACAACGATGCCAAAAGGGTAAGTAATCTGGAACAAGTGCCTTCCCCTTCATCTGCTTTGGTTGTGATGTTTGGGGCTCAAATACTCTCTCTCCTTTTATATTTACATAGGACTTACACCATAAAAGGAAAGAAGCAGCAACAGATGTTTGAGATTTTTAATACTAGCAATAACTTACAAAATTTAAATTAGAGATGAAACATGACATGAGTTGCACACTACGAAGAAAAGAATGAGATCTCAGCCAACAAAACCTGAAGGTCAGAACTCTTCCAACAGGCGTTTAAGTTATGCTCGTTACAGAGGGGCGGTGACCAACATGCTATGGGAATTCCATATACAGTTTTGAATTATAAAGACTTAGTACAAAGTATAGATCTTTTTGTAATGGTTCAGAAGGGTAAATGTGACTTATTAAGAGAAAAAAGGAGGCAGCTGAATCATATCATACATTTTTATAGGGTAAATTTAATAACTATTTGAACCTATTGGCTGACCAAACACTGAACTGGATGCAGCCAAGGTATACTGAGACTTTCCCATCTTGCTGACTAGTCAGCCAGTGGACAACTGAAAGCAAGTTTTAAAAGGTCAAACTCTCAGAGATAATCCACCATAGACCATAAAGTTGCTTCCCAGACCCAAAAATCGATGTGTGACATGAGCCGTAACTGCCTAAATCTGTCCACACTTTAATTTCAAGAGGAAATTCAGGAAACCTTTTTCCCGGTTCAGGAGAATCATACAAGTCCTTCCAGTGGATGAAGAAAAGCCAATACACATAAACATTCATATTTAAAGTGGTAAATTATAATAGAAGAATAAGGCTTACAGTAGGATTTCATTCTAATTTAGGAATTAGGCGACTCACATGGCATCAGTGGAACAGCCCAAAAGACTACCATCTGAATGTTTACCTTTTTCACCGTTCAAAACGTGCCGTGGCCTGCATTCTGCCATAAAGACAACTTCACTAAGGGGACAGAAAACTGCCTTCTCATTCGAAGAGATAAGGAATATCTGATTGAACAACAAATCTTGCTCTGACAGCCCAAAAGTCTCTTCTATTACTTGTATGCAGTCATAATTGTTGTCATTTTCACATGAAAAGCAGGGTATAGTTAAAAGTAGGTGCATGCAACACAAAGAAAAATGAAAATTCTGTTCCTATGTCCCAAAAGGAGTCCTGCAGCAGATGAGATTCAAATATTTCCTGAGTAATCCATTGTATTAAGAACAAAAAAACCCACAAAAAACCCCCAAAACTTAAAGGTCTCATGCAAGGAACTTTAAAAACATTTTGACAATGTTAATTTTTTTCCAAATTTGCATGCATGAATACCAAATACATTTTAACTACCACCCCCTCTACTAATACTTCACAGTAATAATTTTAGTGTGCTCACTTAAGATGTTTCTTCAAGTTTTAAAGGTCATCAGGGTTTAAGAGGTATGTTCTATACTTAAAAAGTTCCCTCGAGTTTTAGAGTTATTACTAGATCTCATTATATCTTCCATATATGAGTACATCTCTTACAGTTTACATTAAATTTTAAATAACTAGAATTTTGAAAGGTCAAATAAATAATGAGGTATCTCACTGCAACAGGAAATATATTCACTATTTTGCCACAAGGTTTTCTAATTCAGTTACTTTGGGAAGAAAATCCTTTGCTGTATTGACTTGTTGCATTAAATTCTCATCATGCTCATCGTTACAGAATATACAGTATAAAACCATGTTAGACGGAAGCATAATAATATCTGTAGCGATGCTTTAGCCATGATAACCTCTTCTCAGAAATAACAACGTGCTTAAATATTTAAGACTAGTACATCACCAACACCAGAATGAGTCCTACAGTATCGTATAGTCCCTTTATTGTTGCTTGCTAATTGGTGACAACAGTGGAGATGAAAGTCTAAGTTCCTTGCCTAAGATTCTAGAGGATAGGAAATTTTTCTGTGTGGGACCACACTGCCCAGAAATTGATACTATCCTCATTTAAAAGGTTTCTCTTCCCAGCATCCTCCTCTTCCCCACACTACGTGCACTAACTCACAACTGGTGCTCCACTCCACTACTGATAGGTAGGAAGCCAACTGAACAAGAAAAGCCTCTTGAATTTTTGATCCAGACAAGTAGCACAGCATCATGGTGTTTCACATTCATTGGTTTGATTCGTTCTTCATTGTATTATTATATTCTCCTATCAGCCAATAAATTTTTTATATTTGTTATACACTTTATAATTGGTTGGTAACTTTACTGACTGAAAAATACACTCGAGAGAAATTTATTATCAGCAGCATCTGTTTAGTTTTGTGCATTAAGCCATATAACTTAAGAAGCTACCTGAACTACTCCTAGGTTGCACGAATGTCACCATTGTATAATACCTTTTTGTACCAGGTATCTGTCAGACCACAAATAAATGGTCAGGTCGAGACATTTGTTAGTCTTTTGTTAATTTGCCTGTCTTGAGAAAATCAACCTTTCCCAGGTACAGCTGCCTTGTGATTAACAAAATCTCCATTAGATAGCTACTCTTACTTAGAAAGTGCCCTAATCAAAATATTAAGGTTGTTCTTAACTGAACATCCAGAGAGAGACTTGAGCAGTAGAAACTAGAGTCAAATTCAAACCTAAACCTTTTCCAAGTTTGTGGTTGTTTAGAATGAAAGGCAAAGCCCTTCCGTTAGAATATTCAACTCTAACTTTTAAAAGTGTTTAGATATCCTGAACTTGGCAGTCTCACAAGCCAAATATATGTTAGCTTTTACTATCTATTACTTTTAGTACACAGTTTTACATTTTTATATTTTCAGTTTAGCTGTCTAAACAGTTTAACTTTCATAAAACTTTTTACTTGCTCAAGTTCTCTGTTAAATTTACAGCTGGATAACATAAATTTAACTCAGCTTTACGTTCTATTTTCATTTTTTGAATAATTCTCCACAGGAAAATTCTTTTATGTTTTGTTTCTTTGCCATAATTGTGTAAAGAGTCTTGAGGCAAATTAGAAATGCAATAATCAATAACTGAGTTTTATTAAGAGATTGAATTTAGATAGACATGCAAAGTGAACATTAATGTACCGATTTATTCTGCTACTCAACTTTCTATATAAGATTTATTCAGAAAGTTGCTGAGTGAGACAAAAAAGTTCGCATTCATGAACAACAGTTTTTGTACTTCAGCACTATTTGTAACTGTTTTCATTTTTTTGATTCAGCTACAATATTCCAGAGATGACACTTTCAACCAATGCAGTAAGATTTCTAGGATCCAAGACTGGCTATCCCAAAGTCTTGTCACTTAGCAACTTCTGAGAAGCAACAACACTTACGTGAATGACCAATATACTGCCACTTACTAAATTATTTTGGGGATAATGTAGAAGGCAGAGCAGGAGAGAGATCCAGTTAAAAAAACACCTTCGTTTTTCTACATAGCAAACATCAAATTTGGAAGGAGAAAAACATAATCTGATTAAGTGACTGAGCAGAAATAAGGGATAGTAAAACATTTTTGGCATTATCATAAGTACGATAAATATCAGTATACTTAAATATTTTGGTCTATCTTGAGAAAGAAGAATAACACAACTGAAGGCTCAATCTCTGCTCTTGTGAAGTTACTACAGTACAGTCTGGATGCATGAGGAGGGCCTCAACAAGGTCGTATGAAGCTAAAAATCCCATATTTGTAACAGAGCATGGCAACTTGCACTGTGAGGGACCGGTTAAGGCTCAGTCTTAAACCAGCACCACGTTTTACCTCCAACATAACATGAAGAGTCCCCAAAAGAGGTACCAGACCCCTGGTGAGATCAGATTAGGTGAGGACATTAGGAAGAGGACGAGAAAGGCTCTTTCAGCCAGGGGATCATTCAGCCATACTCATCCTGGAGTCCAGAAGTCTTGCTGATTCTTTTTCATCCCTCCGGCCCCTCCAGAACCTGCTCTGTCACCACTATAAACCTTTGCCTATGAGTCATTCTGCTTTGTTGAGGCCACTCTCCTACATACAGACAGTACCATAGTTATTTCACAACAGCAAAGAGCTGAGCCTTCAATCAGGCTATCACTCAACTGACATAACACATTTAATCACAGGAAAGTTAAAAGAAAATATGCAAAGAGGTATTGCCTTTCCTCCTCTTTCAAGTCTCAAATAAACATGAACAGACTGTCTCACACAATGCCAGACCTGTCTAAATAGATCTGTATCTCTGGAAGAAAAGGGCTGATGCAAAATAGGAAAGACATAAATGGAAAAAGATAAATAATGCCTCAGAGAAAGTTGATTTTATTTTATAACCAAAGTGATCAAGTATTTCCAAGAAATTAAATCAAAAGAAAAGTGTGGTTTGAGCTAACATTTCTTTGACCTTTAAGAGTCTGTGATTAACAAATACTTCATTAAAAAGTAGAATCAATACCTGAGTGCTTAAGAGGAGTTTCTAGGCAATCATAGTTTAAAGTTTTAAACTAATGTAATACGAACCAATGGTGAATGCATGCTACAGATCTTTCTCTCCAAACACACTCAAACCATAGCAATTTTTTTTCATTCTCGGAATCTCTTGGTCAGTCTTTTCATATCATCACTATGCCAGATAAGATGGTAGCCATGAAAATAACAGGTCATACTATCTAGATAGGGGTGAAATAGGAAAGTTTTAAGAAAGAATATGTGATTATTTTCTCAGTAGGATCTAAGAGTGACATTTCTTTCTGCTGTTGTTCCATCTGAGTTATTTTACCTACTTAACATCATTGTATCAGGTAAACACTTCCATTCAAGTGCAACGGTTGTTTCAACCATTACACTCAATCTTAGCACAGATCTAGAAGTAGAGCCATTGGATGGAGGGGTAGAGCTATCTGAACTTGTCTGGTTTGATATATATTAAAGTTAACAGTTTAACTGAATTTTCATAACAAAATCTACAATATATTGAATAGTTCCATTAGGTAACCATAAGGAAGTGCTAAATTTTCTGAATTCTTGAATGTATTACCTTAACATAAGAATTACTCATTGCTTTTCTCTATTTCCTTTATATGTTTTTTCATAAATAATGTTTCTGTTCCATCTTCAGTATTCCATCTTTAAGGCACTGTTATGGTATACAATCTGCTGTATTCAATTCATTTTGTCCAATTTTTCACTTCCAGCCTAGAAAATTCAAAGCCAGAGCTCTGACACATCAGTCACACAATCAGCTAAATTAGGCTACTCCAGTTGGTTTAACTGGCAACTTTCAAGCATGCAAAACAAAGCAGCAAGGTTTTAATGGTTTAAAGCCTCCAAAGTGGATCATAATACAAAATGTATTGCTCATCAGCTGGCATAGAAGGCAAGGAATGCCATATGCTTTCAGTTTCATTTGTGTTGTTTATCTTTAATACTAAACCCTAATGCAATACACTTTCTATTACTCTGCCATGTCAATCTTTTTTTATGTGTAAGGGGGTCAGGAAAACAAGACAATATTGGTTTCAACAGTCACAAGCCAACACAGGCTCTACTAATTCCATGGCAGCTGAGAGCTATGGAGTAGTAAATTACATTTTTTCATACATGAATGAGAAAGCACATAGTTAACAATACAGTCAAAATACTTGTTTGGATGGCTAGCTATACGCTTGAAGTTAATGTTTAGGCAAATTTGAAAACAAAACAGCAATAGCTCAAAAACATGGATAAGCAACTCAAGTTTTTAAGCATCAATGCAATAGTTAAGTCCTATGTATGTAACTACAGGTTAACTAGCAGGTGGAGAAGGGAGTTTCCTGCTAGAGAGCACTGCATTGATGGATTTAGGAGAATACTTTTTCGCTTACAATATGAGAGGAATGACAGTGCCTTGATGACAATGACTCCCCACATTGCAAAGCCAAAAGTCAGTACCTATGAAAAGCCAGACCCCGTCTGATCCTACTCAAAGATTCTTATATCCCTACCGTGTTGCTGGTGCTTTCTTTAATCACGCTCAACACACACATAGACAAAGATCAGTGTGGAGAAAGGCAGCAATGAGCATCTCCGAGATTAAATTTTAAAAAGCAAAATATTTCATTCCAGCCACCTTATGGATTAATAACACTACTCTCGTCTTTAAAGTCAACAAAGGTGAAGGCACAAACACATTCAGGTAACAGTCTGAGGACCTCTTCGCCCTTAAATTATCCTTTCAGTCACCAACTTTTTCCTCTTTGTAAGTAAGATGGTGGAGGTTACATCCTGATGTTTTCCTAAGTATGTATGCTAGGGTCACCTTACAGAAGGTGTTATACTGCTACTTTGCTCCCTTTACTATTTGTGTAGTACTATTTGAAGCACTATTCTTGATTCTACTGCAATCTCTTTTAGTCCTCTATCCTTTTCTGGACCTGAACTACCAATTGTGAACAAGAAAGATGCTGCAATATGACATGAAAAGAGCTTAGAGTAGGCAGTTTGCCAGCTGGCCACCGCCCTGAAAACTCTCTGGGAGAATGACAGAAGGCAGCAAGCGGAATTGCTAAAAACAATCATGGGGGAAGACAGAAAATGCAGCTTAATAGAGATGCTGTAGAAACTAAAGCAGGAAATAGAATGAATTGGATAAATTTGACGATCGCTGGTCACCTAAAACTGCACTCAAACTCCAGACGCAAGAAATTCATCTTGAATCAGGAAAACAACAATTATCTGGTAAGGAAATAGGAAGAGATTGTCGATCACATCAAGTTCTGTGTGTTTAGATGACGGAAGACTGGCAGATATGCAGCTTAATTAGGAGAAAAAGAGTTAAAAAGTAAAGTAGGTTTTGCTGAAGAGGAGCATGTTAATTATCTTCTAGAGAGAATTAAGTCCCTGCAGTCTTAAAACACTTTGAATACAGTTTCACTGGGATAAGGTCAGAGAAACAACTGCTTTGTTCTCAGTTAAAACATAAAATAAAACTAAACAAACAAAACAACCCACAAAACAAATGAAAAAAAAAATCAAACAGAAACCCCCCAGGGAGCCATGTATTTTCTAAATTGTCTGGTTTATTTTAGAAAAAGCAATTAGAAATAAAAATTAAAATGCAATTAAAATACAAATCCCAACCTTCCTTCATGTATCTGTGAAATATTCACCAACACGACAGTTACATTTGTCAAGTATTGCTTTATATTTACTAAATAAAAAGAAGACCACAATCTAAAAGTTTCCTCTTGATAAGGGGACACATCTGCAGATAGAGGTGACTTTCAAAGAACTTGCTAGAGGTGTCCCAGAGAGTTAGATCCTCCTAATAAAAAATATTTGCTTTGATAATTTTAAATAAAACACTGGTCTTATTCTAGGAGCTCATGACACAGCATTTTCTGCAGGTTTTACAATCTTCTCTATTGCTAGCTTTAAGACCATTACCTAAGAAAGATTTCACTACATGTAACTGTGCTAAAACATAGATTAAAATTTAATTAACCAGATTAATGTTTTTCAGTGTCATCCTTGCAGGGACAGCCTATATAATTGTAGATGAAAATATTTATATAATTTTAAAATTAAATTTCAAATAGCACAGCAGGAATATAATTCTTCCTAAAAAGTTATTTTATTCTTAACCTTAAGGTGACAACATTCAATCCTATGCAGCTGAGAAGCCTTCAAAGGTTTTGACTTGCATTAAAAAAAAATCCAATATCTATCTATGAACTAAAGTTCACTTTTTGGGAAAAAACTTAATTTTTGGTGTAAAATCTTCACAGCTGTAGAATTTATCAAGATCCTTGGCAAATATTTAACAATTAATCGCTTTCACTTAAAAATTTACTTGTGGTCTGAATTTATATAAATTCAACTTCTGTCCAAGGGTCCATATTATCCAAGAATCACAGAACAATTGCAGGGACCTCTGGAGATCACCTACTCCATCTAGTCAGCTACAGCATGTTGCCCAAGGCTGTAACCTGTCAGATTTTGAATATCGCCAAGGATGGTGACTCAACAACCTCTCTGGGCAACCTGTGCCAGCGTCCAACCCTCAGTACAGTAAAAAAAAAAAAAAAAAAAAAAGTTGTTTTCTTTAGTTTAAGTGGAATTTCCTGTATTTCAATTTGTGCCAGTAGACTCTTGGCCTGTCACTGAGCCCCACTGTGAAGAACCTTCCTCCACACCTTACTATCTCCCATTAGGTATGTAAACATATTGATAAGATCCCCCTGAGCCTTTCCTACTCCGGGTTAACCAAGCCCAGCTCTCAGCCTCCTCCAGTGTGGCGGATGCTCCACTCCCTCAGGCATCTCCCTGGCCATTCACTGGACCAGTCCGGTACGTCCATGTCTCTCTCGAGCTAGAGAGCCCAGAACTGGACACAGTGTTCCAGTTGTAGTCTCACCAGTGTATTCACATACTGCATATATATGTGTTAATGTGCCAGAACAATGAGCTTAAGAATATTTTATCCAGTGGTATTCGTAGAGGCTCAACCCAAGCTCTCCTCTGCATTTACCTAATGCAGTTACAAAAGAGTTTTTGTCTCTGCTACTCTCAAGTGCTCAGCTGAGCTGAAAAATTTTGTTTGTTGCTTTTATATGGCACATTTAGATCTCCATTTCTTCTCTAGACCCCTTTTTATATCTTTGAGAGTTGAGTTTCTATTATGCATGAATTCTGCTTTGCTCACTGGCTGTAAGAGCTGTATTCTCTGAAGTGAGATTTTTACCCCGGGATGGGCAGAGATGTGATCTCTACTGCTCTGGCAAAAAGCACAAGCACTAGCAGGTGCTCCATTTGTTTGGCCTTTAAAGCAAGAGCCGAGAGGGATCAGCATCTCTAGGATTTTAAAATTCCCAGATCTTCTAGCTCTTTGGTAATCTGCAGCTCTAGTATGCCCAAAGTTTCAATCCTGCCACCCTTCTGAAAAAGAGACTGGATGAAGAATTCACATGCTTCCAAGGCCATTCTCTGCTCGGCAAACCTATCCTCATTACATTACCTCGCTTGTAGAAAAGACTGAGCATTCAGGAGCCGTCTGTTCCTCAGTCTGCTCCCTGCATTTTGGTGCCATGGACCTGCCAGAGCAGCCATCAGTCAACTCCGTCCAGAATACAGGGGGCTTGTACTTACTACTCAGATCTCTGCGACCAGCTACTGCCTCACCTGAACCGCTCCAGCAGTTTGAAATGCAATTAGTTTCTAGGAGTAGAAACCAACGCAGTTTCAGAATTCCCTTCTCCAGGGAAGTGAAAGAAAACAGCCTGACATTAAAGATCTTCTATAATGCAAGTTTTGATTACATATTGCCATGCATCTGTGTCTGAGTGACCTGGATATCACTGTGAGCAAATTCTCAAGAGGCAGCTAAAGCAAGCTTTGGAAATTTCTGTCCTTATATTACCAAAGTACTAGGAGTAAAAGTAAAATTATATCTACTTATTCATTGATGCAGTTTCCAATTTCTGTAAACCCTCAGAAGGTGTTGGAGGTTACTATTACTCTCATGAAAGTCCATTCCTCCTGCTAGTTTTTATTTTTCTGACTTGCAGGATGTATACCTATGTCCACCCAAATTAAATATCAGATCAAATCCTCCCTAGTTTTGCCATCATTTTCTGATATTTTGGAATAATTTCTCAGGATACTTTATATTATCCCAGCCACCACTATTCTTGGATATGTTCATATATGAATACAGACAACTCTTACAAATTTTAGAATTATTTTCTTCCCAGAAGAACTCTCCATTTTTGGTTTTTGTTTTTGTTTTTTATTTCAGTAAGAGACATTATTTTGTTTATGCAACCTAATCCTTCTTTCCTAAAAGCTATGACAGCCGCAGAACAAACTGAATCTCTCGTGATAAATGAACATAAACATATTAAATCCTTTAATAAAAGATTTATTTTTCCATCTTGGTGGAACTGGGAATTTCTAGCATCCCTTGATGCTTCTTGTAGAGTGGCCGGTTCACTTACAGTAGGATCTCTGGGTTTTTTACACGCTAGCCACTAACAGAAGGTCCTCTGACCGTTTGTACTTTTGTCCATGTTAGATCCCATTAGTCAGACAAAAACATCTTCTAAAATTAGAAGCTTGGAAACCGCGAGACCACTCTAGCTTTCAGTGCACCTTTGGGTCCTGTGCTTTAGCACTGCAGTTCTCAGCACCAAGCCAGCTTTCGAACGATATGCTGGAGAGCATCAAGAGCATCCTTCTTTTCTGCTAAAGTCACTAACTACTCCTGTTCAACAGTTTTCTGGGGACAGAAGCCATGAAACTCTTTTCAGGCTTTGCAGTTTATAATGTCTAATCCATGGATTTCGGTTAACGTTTCATGATGTTAATACCTCCCATCCCTCCCTGTCTTTTCAGGGATTTCAATTTGCTTTATTAGGAGAAAAAAATTGTATTGAAGAAACAAAAAATTATTATTATGCCACCATATAAATATGTGATGAGCTTGCACCTTGAATGCTGCATGCAGCTCTGGTCCCTCCAACTCAGCAAAATCATAAAAAATTTAAAAAAAAAAAAAAAAAAAAGAAATAGTAAATAATGCTGATGACTGATGCAGAACTGCTTCCAAACAAGAAACCAATTAAACAGCCTAGAATTCCTCAGCTTAGACAAAAGATGCACGGGATGTATTTGCTATATGTACACTCACTATATTGTGTTCCCTTTCTAAATCATGATAGCACAGTATGTCTTTTAAAAATTATATTTAACAAATTCTACAAGATATTTCCTTGAGGGGCTTGAGCACCACACAAAGTTCTGAAAAACATTTCTAATTAAAAGCAAAAACTGGGTGCTTTGTATTTAAATTTCTCAGAGTAATAAGAACATACCATGAGTGCTTATTCACATAAACTATTATTTTATCATAGAATCAATTCATTTAATATTAATTTCAGTTCACTACAGGTCTTATAGAACATCATAGTTTTCTAACAGCTTTCTATTCTCACCAGTTCATCTTTCTAATGAAGTCAGTTAGCATTTCTTTGTACAAGGTTTACATTAAGAAAATAAACTTTTGTCCTGACTCAGTATACAAACTGTTAGAGTGAGATCTATGAACTCACTGAATGTTAATGAAACTTTTAATAAACTACTATGTTGTCTTTTAAAGAGAAAAAAAATATGACCTTTAGATGAATACAATCCTTGGATTGTTTTATTTTACGTTCCCATGAATGTGTATATTACTTTGCACACAAAGTAGTTCTGAAAATTAAAAGGTATTTTCTGAGAAAGATATCAATAGCCTGGAGGTAAAAACATACAATGAATTAGTAAGAGTAGTAGTATGTGAACAGATCCAGTTTAATGGATTTATCAGCTCATCATTTATCTTTTTTTTTCCCCCCGAGCTCATTAAGAAAGAATCCAGCAAAGTGCAAACATCTGAAATAATATTAATGCACATTGACTAAACTTAATAGAGATTGTTTTAATTGCTTTGAGATAAGGCTAAGTTATAACATTTCATGTTTCCCTATTTTGGAGGAATAAAGTTGTAGCTTCATAGAATAACTAAATAAAGCAATCTACATAAATCATCATTACTGTTTTCAGAAGGAAGGGATTTTCAGCCCAAATACCTTGAAATCAGTGCAGAAAGCTAGCCATTTACTAAATACTGTACTACCAGTTTACAAATACAGCTGCTGACTCAGATAGAACAGGTGGTAATAAACAAACCCATCTGCCATCACACACTGCAGGTAAAATTCACTTATATTTGAGTCTGGGAATTATTACAATCAATAAAAATATTTTTAAAGATTTTTTTTTTTTCCCTTAACACAATATTTAATTCATAAAATGTAACTTTGCATGAGACCAAAAGAGAGGTCAAGTGAATAAGACTACTTGATGCTGGAAGATGCTGAGTGGACCACATAAATCATCTAACCACAACCTTTCCGGTGTCTAGCTAAGCAAAGACAGGGGCCTGCCAGGAGCATCTTGGTGGCAGACTCACGTCATTCTCGAAGATTTTATTCTTGTCACAGACACCTGAAATAAGATGAATCTTTTCCAATTCAGAATCATCACAAGCTGTCCATCTTTCATGCCTACAAACTCACTACTATGATCCCACTTTGTTTTTTGGGTTTGTTTCCCCCCGCCCCCCTTAAAAAAAGAAGTAGCAGTGTGGAACACAAGACAGTTGTAATACTCTCTTAAGTGACTGTTTGTTATTTGAACTATATGGAGGTTTGTGGTTTTGCCAATGAGGTAATGTATTGGCCATATTATAAGCACAAAATATAAATTTTACTATTAAGAGACCTTTCTTCACCTTTGTGGTTACATACACAGACATGGGCATTTTGTCTAATTTTTCAGACAAAAGTATACGTTCCTTTCCTCTGCTTCAGTACCTTTGATCTATGCAGTGCCTGAAGACTTACTACAGCAAGCTGCTAATGTTGTATGAAATTAAAAATTCCTATTCAATGCATAGAAACCCTATTTTGTGCAGTCACTATGGCAATATTTGTTCTAAGACTCAACTTCAATATAGAAAAAAAAGTGTAAGAAGTTTCTCTGTGCCAGTGTCCAAGGAATCAGAAAGACTAGGGGAAGAGGTGATAAACTCAAGGAAAACATACTGAAAACCAGACTACCATCTATCTCCTGTATTTCTTATTTTCAAGCACAACCACTGACCAGGCAACACAAGTGCCTCAAAACAACATTAACTGATGTGGAAATGTGAACATGTGAAAATGTAACGTTTTGAAATATTTGAAAAATCATATTTTATTGTTGCCCCATTGGCTGCTGTAAATATTATGGCTAAGAATGTCTCACGTGAATATTAAAGAAACCACAAGATCCGACTGCGGTAGCTCAACAAGTACTATTCTGCCAGATTATTAGTAAAAGAACTGTACATGGCACAGGACACAGAGCGTCAGACATACCATAGAACAGACCAGGCATATTACTGATGTCACCTAGACAACAATTTTATGAAAAACTTATAGTTTGAAAATTCAAAGAATAGTACATTATTTATACTGTCCACTAATTTAAGAAAATATCATCATTCAATTGTAGGCAAACTGAGTCCTTTCCAAAATAATCTATGTTACTAGCAAATAGTTATTAATTAACATTAAGAGTTCTATGGTCTTGCTTGTTGTTATTATTATGTCACTTGCAAGCCAGAAGTCAGGAGCCAGAGCTTTCCAAGCGATTCTTAGAGGGTGCGCCACCTCTCATCCTGACTACATGTCCCACACTTGGACAACGGTGGAATTTCACTGCACGTAGCGCATTTACATCTTCCCACAATCCTCTATCAGATATTCCTTCCTCATATCATGCCCTCCCCACTGCCTTTCCATTGCCCCAGTACTTTATTTTCACAAGTATTTTTTAAAATTTCTTCCTTCTGAGCAACAGTCCATGCCTAAAATTATGTTTCTAGATATCTAGAGAATAGTCATCATCCGTAACTGTTCAAATCTAGATATCACCTCTAGAAGTCAAGTATTCTTTTTAATTTCCTCCTAGTAATTCTGAGAGAAATATTTTAGTTATTTAAACTCAATGAACTGCTGACTGTGCAACAGACCAAGTCAAGATCATCCCATTGTTTTAGCATCTGTTTTGTCTCAGCTGATACCAAGATCCATTTTTCTTCTGGTTTCCTCTCCAATGATCTTTTGTGCAATATCTCAGTCTCTTCCATGAAAGCCAACTCACCGAGAAAGTTTACTGCAAGGAATACTGATATCAACCAAAGAAACACAACATAGAAACGTAAAAACTTTCTGTACTGTCTAAGGGGGTTTAGGGACATTTCCACTTAGTTGAAATTCGGTTGATACACAAAGCAAGCTGAATGAATCTCTAAGTATGGGAAGACAAGAAAATAACTTACAAATAGAAGGTGAGGAATTATTACTGTGTTCTCAAAAAAGCAATAGCATTCATCAGATTCATTTTTGTCCTCTGGAGAAGCTTTGGTATGAATAGTAGATAAAAATGAAGTTGATAAAGGAAACGAATAGAATCTTTTGGAAATAACCACAGCCTTTCAGGGCTATGCATTTTGAACACAGGTAGATGAAAATGACATGCCCGACCTTAAATGTAACACTTTTCTTTATAGATTGGGTTATTTGTGTTAGACGTGTCAATCAAATACAGCACAAATATATTTCAGCAGCTGTGAAATTTGATTAAAACTTAATACCATCTTTCTTTTTCTTAAAGTCTGAATGCATTTAGGTGGTCCACTACCTGTGAAATTGTGATGTTGCTTGTTAATTCTTCATTATTTTTATTGTCAGGGAAACCTATTCTTGCTTTGCTTTTAACTGAAGGGCAGTGAAAATCAGCCCTTTGATATTAACACTTTCATATCATGAGGCAATTTTTAAGGTTCCTTTTACAGTAAGGATCCTGCCTGCATGCACTGATAAACTTTATGCTTAACATTCTGGAAAAAAAATATCATAATATACCTGCGTTATACATTAGGAGAAACTAGCGCTTTGGAACTTTGGAAATCCAATTCTTCTTAACCAGACTTCTTCCTCACAGAGCTTAAAAACCTAAGTTGTCTTTCAAAAAAATGGGAGATAGACTGAATTATTTTGTCAGTACGAATGATAAAGATCTATGAAACATAGTCATCTATCAGGACAGTTACTAATTATTATTGCTTTTATATAGAAAATGATGCACCTCTCTGAAAATACTTATTTAGCAATCGTTCTTTAAATATTAGTCTAAATATCAGAAAGACATGATTTTTATTCATTTGCCATAGCTTAGAAAAATTAAGTTATAACTAAGATAATTCTATCTCTTCACAGCAATAAAAAAGCTCTAGGGGTTTGAGTCCTGTCAGCTTTCCTCCAGCCCCTAAAAGGAGCAGTTTCAAAGATGCAAATAGAAGTGAAGGCATTTTTATGATGAATTGCATTTTATGATTCTGATCTCAGCTAGATAGGTCTATCTAATTGTGTCCATATTTCGGATGCAGCATTTTTATGATTAAATGACATCAATTGCACTCTCATTATCTGCAGCTCCAAACTAGGAAGACTGGATTTAAAATTCTTTTGCTACTTATACCTCTTTAAAGTAATTTCAATAATTATGATAGTCTTTTTAGCATAGCCTTCAGGGTGTAAAGAAAAAAGATATCCAATCGTTCTTTCATAGGAGACTTTTAATAGCAGCATGCAATTATTTTACTGTATTTATAGAGATAAATGTTACAGTTGGCTGAAAGAAATACAATATATAGTGTGCATATTAGGTGATATGCACGCATCATCTCCACATATGTAACCAAATCCATTAGAAGCTGCATAACCAGTTTTCTTTCCCTCCTGAAGTCAGCAGTTTAAAAGGCTGCATTTTTTCATTCCTCACAATTAAACAAAATTGTTGAAATTATAATTTTAATTCCAATATCCTCACCTAAATTAGAGATAATTTAGTGCTTTTTAAGGTTGTCAGTACAACATACAGCCTGCCCTTCAAATTACAGATAAACTTTATGTTTTCAATAGTCTACCATTTGGGTCTCAAAAATCTAATTTAATTTTTCTGTCTATTATTTTTAAGATGTTAGAGCATTTTTAGACATATTACACATAAGGCTATGCAACCTCCCAGAACTAGTGTTGAAAATTTTCTTTACTTCCCAGGAAGCAATCTTCCCTGTGCTTAAAAAAAAAAAAAAAAAAAAAAATATATATATATATATATTTTCCCAGAACTCCATTTTACAGTTAATTGTATTATTTTTTTAAACCACAGACACTCAAAAAGCTTCCACGTACTGGAATGGTAGATGACCTTACGCAGAACTCCACGGCACTGCGCGCGTGTCAAGGCCAGCTCAGATGTCACTCCTACGGCGCCGGAGCGTGCCGTGCAAACAAAGCCTTAACTGAAGTGGACGATACGGGTCTCAAAGCCTGAACCCAAGATGCACGGTTGTTCACAATTCCCACTGAAGTAATAAATGCCATCGCTCGCTTAAGCTCCGAAGCTCAAACTGGCAAAACAGGAACCTTATAACAAACAAACAAGACTCCACCTTTACAACCTTTAAAGTCAGGGATTTACGCACTAATACAGAGGTGCACCCACAGGCAGATAACTGCAGTTTCAAGGCCTTAGTCAAGGAACTCACAAGCATAAAGTATAATGTATAGGTCAAAATGGAGAACTTGAATAGGCTTACTCTTCACACATGCTCCGGTAGTATTTCTTAGCGGTGGATCAGGTGGTGCTCTCTAAGCAGTCACTGCTCTTACGTTCCAAGTTATTTTTATAAAGCGAACACAGCACTGTTCCAAGGATAAAACCACCAAATATTAATACCACTTTTAACAGAAATATAATCCATTCGGTCAACAATTTATAAGAATGCTAGCTAGGCTATTATACAGATCATAAAGATCTTATTAGTTTAGCAGCTGACAGTGCATTTTAGTGCATTCCATGGGCTCTCCACTTTCTTTTAATTGTTTAATGAAGAAATATCACACATTCCACCACTAAAAACTGTATTTTCTATTTCCTTTAGATTATCAGAGGCTAGATAATAACATATAAAAGATGTTAATATTCCTATCCATTAGTCATGACTTGATAGAGGAGGATGAATATGTTATCACACTTAAAATCGAAAGATGGCTTGGGTTGTCAGTGGGAACTTGATTAGTTTGCAAAAGAAACTTGCTCAATTTGTATGCTTATGAGACACACTGTCAAAGTTCTGTAAGAGTAAAGACAAATGCCCCATTGGAGTAAACAGGCAAAGATAATGTACACATAAACGTACCATCAATCCAGATAGATTCATATTTTTCAAAGAGCACAATCTAATTCAGAAAGGTCTGAATGCTCTTCGGCAAAGTGTAGTAACAATTTGAGTGTTGAGTTTTTCCACCAGAGAGATTTCTCATGTGAGTTTTAGATTCACTGACATCCTGAAATATTCTTTTTACTCTGTGAGCTGAAGCAAGGTAAACTTTTTGTATTCTGAATGTGATAAAAGGTACACAAAAGTTATTTTGGATGAGGAAATCTTTGTTCCAAAGGGTGGGAAACAAAATGAAACTGCAATGAAGTATGCTATTTCACATCCACATACTCTCATTTATTACAGCACTCTGAGATAGCTATAATAATAACTCAAGCAAGGCTTATTACGGACAAACCTCCACTCTTCACTGTGACCTCTACAGAACCTGCTAAAGTCACAGCTGTGGTGACTTATGCATCAGAAAAAATACTTCTGATTGATTCATCCTGATTAAGCACAGGGACAAATGCAGAGGTAATGTGTACGGTGCTGGAAAGTTACACATCGGTGAATGTAATGTCAGATGTCAGGCAGTCTTAATCGAAGGCAACCGTGCTAGTATAATTTATGTGCCACGATGCTGGAAGAAAGTGCTTTATTTGAAGTAGAAATATGCAATATTAATACACACTTTCAGTTGTCGTTCTTCCTAAACCAGGATTCCCTGGCATGTAAATAAACACCAGCCCAGGCTTCTATGTTTCGGTTAATTCAGAAGTGATCTGTACAAATCAATAAGCCCTGCCTCAGCAAGTGAGAATAAGCCTAAGCAAGTCTAAGCTTGTCAAGTAGAAAGTGTTGAAGGGAAACTGTAAGTTACAAACAATTTCTCTTGAATCATCTTTGAAACTCATCTTTAATATCCTGAACCGAATAAGGGCAGACAAGGTTCATATAACATGGTAGTATTAAGTACTCAATAGGGAAAGTAAACACCTAGAAATTTCTTGGCATATGTCAGTGAAACTTCTTCTAATCAACTAGATGGACTATATGAACTTGCAGCCAATTTAAACACATTCCCAATTTAGTGAAACCTTTGGAAAATACACTAGCAACACAACTAAAATACAGCAGAGGTGTTTAAGAACAAAGGAAGTAATTCACAATCAATTACCTTCTTACCCCTGGAATGCATGTCAATTCCTAGAAACAGCTACTTTAGTTTAATTACTAATAGTTTAGGTTTTATGAATTCTCAATACTATGCTTACAACAAACTCTTCCAATGTTTTACAGTAATAAAACCCAATTATTTTAAACAATTTTGAGGAAGCGTCAAACTATTCAAGACTGGAACAACTGTTTTGGCTAATTCTTATATGAATGAAGATAGAGGTATTTGATGGACTACTTATCATTGCCCGTAAAAAGACAATTGCTCCGTTGACTTCTCTTAAGTGTACATAGAAAAGGAATCATCTCATTATGTGTGAGATATGTTAAAATCCTGCACAGCAATGCAACAGATTTTGAGTTGCTGCGCATGTGAAACACGTAAGCTGTGATCACAGGACAAGTGCTCTGCCACCATAGTGCATAAGTTACACATTATAGTGTATAGGTATTGCTCGTTACTAAAACTACCACTGACATTCAGACAACACTAGGATAGTCAAGAACTACTATCATGGAGGATAATGAGCTTAGAAGTAAGCTTTGCTACTCATTTTGGCACCCAGAAGCAGATGGAACTGTCTTGCCATCTCATGAGATATTAGAATATCCACACCCCAAAGCCTGTTAATAACATCTGCTAATCTAATTACAAAGAATGTGCATCTGTAATAAATTTCTAACTCAACTAGCTTCCAGCACATCTCTTATGACTGTTGATTTGAAAGGCTGACAAATTATTTTTTTCAGAGAAGAAAAATACCAAACACGACAACACCCCCACCTGTCAGACATTTAAAAGCCTTGGCTATCCTTTTGTTAGGGTAGAAATTTTCAGCTTGTCCATATATGACACAAAATAGAAGGATATCTACAAAATCTTCTTAAAACTAGTATTCAGACTTAAAGTATTTGGACTCAGTTTAAGAGCTTTCTGATTTCTCTATTTTCTTTTCTAAACTGGCTCTCAGCTGAGCTTCGCAGTTGTTACTAATGATTTGCATGTGTGAGAGAAGATAAATGGGCATGGTTAATTATGCAGTATCTGGTGAGAATAATGTTGTATCTGTATTATCCACATGTATCATTGAGAAAGACAATTTTATACATGAGACTAGGCAATTGATTAAGATGAATCATCAGATCACTGAGGCTCATTTTACCACAGTCATTTCAACGGGCTCTGTCTGACGATTTCAGCACTTTCAGTTAACATGAACCTCTTTCCTAAGCTGTTTTGAGGGGATAATTAAGAGCAGAAAGGCTTGATCTTTTCTGTCAAATGGATTATGGGGAAATTATCATCATATACTATCTGTAGTGTATAAGGGTTATCTTTCATTTTACAACATTTCTTTTGGGGGAAAGCAATTAAATGTCTCCACACTAAAGCAGGTAAGACTATCACCTCCTGGCTAAATACAGTCATACTATTAAATTAATCTAGGTTTATAGAAGATTCATCAATACTGTGAAAAAGACCTGGCAAACTTGCACTATTAGATTTAGTACATCCGAGCTATTGCAGTAACTTTTGTTCTAAATGAATGGTTTAATTGTACTGTCTCCAACACTGCCAACAAGCCTTACAATTCTCTCCTTTTAAAACAAAGACTTAAAGGCATTCAGTGATGTTCACTTTGTAAGCTACAAATCTAGGACAAGTGAATTTTTGCCTTAATACTTCAGTGTTGACCCCTATGCTTGCCAACAGGGATGAAGAAACAGCCATTTTAAATTTATTTTTTTAATAGACCACTACAATGTGAAAGTAGCAGTGACTGCACTTATCACATCTGACATATGTTTAAAAATGGACCCAACTGGCGGTCCTAAACATCTTCCACAATTATAGCAGGCAAACTTAATAGCATCTTTATTGCCTACAAGACAAAATGTTTGGACTATATTTTTATTTCTAGATTGAAATTAATTTGCACACATTGGACATTGAGTTTGCATTAAGAAAAAGCAAGATTGAAGAAGCACTTCTTGCATCTGGAGTGGAAGCTTTGTAATGACACTCAGCTCTTGTGGGAATTTGTCCCACGGTCTAGTATTATTCCCAGGGAAGATCCGTTTGCTGAATAAATGTGTTTAACTCCTTCTGGAGAACATTCCATGTGCTTCATCCTAGAAATCACTATCACCTAAGTGATATTGGAGTATGCTGAATGCCTTAAAAAAGAGCCTGAGAGTTTAAACTTGGTTATATATCACGGGCACAGTAAGAATTCAGCACAGAGCGGAAGGTTAAGGGATTTTCTGATGGAACTTGCCCGACCTAGATATAATGGTGAAATCAACCCAGAGTGACATTCTTAATGTCTATAACATGTTTCTATTTGAAGGAATTTTCCAAATTTAAAACACACATGCACACACACACACAAAAGAACAAGGAAAAAAAGAGAGATGCCTAGAAGACCAATATATTACAAATTAAGCTACATCAAAAACATTTTTGAAAGTGTTAATGCTTTTTATGTAGCAAATCGCATACAATATTATAAAATCTTATGGTACATGAAGCATGATTTACAATATCCCTTAAAGAGTAATATAACCAGATGAATGATGTTTTAGTGGCAATCTCTTCCATGTGCATTTCCAATTAAATAAAGAAATGAAACCTTTTCTGTCCTGTGATGTTCTGATGATATAGATAACTGAACTACGCTGCGGCACAACTATTTAATAAAGCTTCCTACGAATTGTACTTTTAAAATTTAGAGTAACACCTCCATCTACTACTTAGGGAGATGTCATTCACATTTCAGATAACAAAAGCATAAGAGTGAATGATTACTCGGAACATTTTCTCTGAGGTACTTTTGTATAGATGCAAGAGGAAACATAAAGAAATAACAATGTTCCAAAGCAAGCATAATTAAATCCTATTTTTCCATGGAATATATGGCTAGTGTGGAATTAGCCTAAGATATGTCTCTCAAACCTTGAAGGGATTTTCAGCACCTGAAGGTCTTCAGATCATCGCATTGCCAAGATCCCAACACGTTCAGCCAACTAAAGTCTCTCAGAAGACATCTCCACTTCTCCACTACTCTCCTGACTGCAACGTCCACTCTGCTGCTGCTCTGTTACTCCTTGAAAATGAACAGCAAACCAAAACCCCCAAAACCCCAGGTGTCAGCAGATGTAACAAGCAGCCAATCACTCTTGCACCAATTCATCAAGACGCACATTTAAGCCTAGCATCGATATCCCTTAGGACCACATTTGCAGCATGAGTGGGTGACTCAAGAGCATCAGCCCAGAAGGTAAGGTCTGGTGCAGAAGCAGGACTTCCGAAAATGAGCCACAGAAACCCAATTAGTTTAGAGGGCTTCTGTTAGTCCAGGCTTTTTCCTTAGAGATAAATGTCTGTTTGGAAGGGAACATGACAGCTCTTTTCTAAGATTTACACAGTAAGAACACTCCACTTCAACCTTGAAGTTCAAAATTTCTTCATATAAAACTGTTCTATTCACTTTTTAAAATTATACAGGTAGTTTATGTTTATGGTCATAATAATTTCATTGTCACATTCCCACCACAAGGTCTCTCAGGAAATATATATTTATAGAGATATTATAAATACTGTATAAATATTTCTGGTTTTATTTACAATATTCTATATTTCCATCCTGTATTTCCATCGATTATACAGAATATATAACTAAAGATATATATATACACACATGAAAGTTAGTAAAACCGCAAAGCTGATACACTTCATAAACCCAACAGTAGGCAGATTAAACTGACACTTATCTTGCCTTTTCTGAAAAAAATAAAACAAACAAAAAAACCCCAAATATTAAAATTCAAGCAGAATAATTTAGTATTAAGTAAGGTCTGCTGCATGGTGGGGACATTAATTCACAGTTGCAGATAATCTGCTTTGGTAGATAAACTATCCTTTTGTCATTTAAAATTGATAATGAAATGCTTTTTTTGCTTACTGGTCATGCAGGATGCTGCAGCTCTTCTGACACCTTGGATACTGAATTTTTAGTGCAGAATACAGCAAAGACAGCTCTCAGTATGAATGAAAAAAAGTTGTGATTTTGGTTCTGCTGCTGACTTGCTCAGTGAGTTCCCCAACTAGTTTCTTTTCTTAGTTTCTACACTCAGATTTGGGGATTATTTTCCCATTTTCTCTCATGAAAACATCATAAAGTTTAATTAAATAAGAATTGTAATCTGTTTTAAGGTTGTTGGATGTACAACACGACACAATCATAAACACCACATGGATAGAAAAGCTGAGTATTAGCACGTGAGACTCCCGTCCCTAGCATCTGCTGTGTTGAAGAAAGGCCGGCAGTACTCCTATTATTGCAACACTCCTCTCTCGCTCAAGGATCGTGCTTTCTTTCTATGCCAGTTAAGAACTTCATGGGTATTTTCGAGTTCCTCTTTCTTTTCATGTACAATGTAACAATAATAATACTCTGAAATACAGATAGCCTAAAATAGGTACGCGTCTCAAAAAGTTTAGGACTGGCTTATAGCTATCTGTTCTGCGATAACATGATTCAGAATTATGTAAATCCAGCGACTGTGGAGAGATAGATAGCCCTCTAATCTTGCACTGGGAAAAGCCAAACAAACAACTCCAAACCAAACACACACAAAAAACCCACAAAAAAACCAAACTAACATTATTGACATTAATGAGATCACAAGCAAATTCAGGTGTTGCTCATGATTTGAGCATTTGAAGACCAGACTGGTGACAGTTCAAAGAAACCAATGACTTGCGCTTTCACTTCTCTCTGACGACATTTCCTATGGAATTACGTAATTTCCTGTGTTGTTTCATATGACAAGAAACAGTGGTCACCTAGCCTGCTAATGCGTCCCCATCCTTGCAGATTATACTGGTTTACATAGGATATAAAAAGCCCAAAAAGGAAGACATGAGAAGACAAAAAGCTTTTTAAATGACATTTTTCCCTTTTCTGTAAATATAGTTCTTTGACTATGTATATCCTACAGCATTAAATACATTTATCAAATCCAAAGTAGCATTCAGTATAATATTTTTTAAAAGAAAAATAAAGGATAAAAGCAGAACACTACTTCTCAAATATTTTGAATTGTCAGATATCACCAAAAATGGAAACATTTTTTCACTCACTTTTAAAGACTCAAATATGCTTTTATTTTTTCTTATATGGCTGATAAAATGCTAAGTGCTGCATCTCATATATTTCTCTGCATTTAGTTACAGAACAGCTGTCAAAGGCTCTATGCAGCTCTGAAAAGGTGATGAAATTCCACTTTTTGAAATGACTGTTTGTTGCAAAAGACACTTCAACATTTTCTATCTTTTCCTCTATATGAAAGTCATTGTTGAGATACCAGATATAAATAGACTTTGCTTTGTACACTAGGTGCTTTTCTCTCATCCTTTCTTTTTCCCTGTGATTCTGCCCACTGAATAAGCACTTTGCTGAAGCAATTCAAGACGTGCAGTGAAATCAGTCTCCTGTCCCTCTGCTTCTTTTAAAAAATGATGAAGGCTGGCAACAATTTTTTAATATGTTTCCACTTACTATGGTAAGGCAGCAATTTTTTTCTAATATTTTCCCGTGTTACAGCTGATTGCCTTGATTTTGGAGGTTTCAAGTGGGAGTTTGGGGAGTGGGGTTGCTTTATTATGCCTTTATTCTTCTAAAAGTCACTTAATGCTAAAATTAAATTTTTATATATTTTTTTTTTTAAATATCTCAGTAGACATTCTGAGAATGTCATCCTAACAGGCCAGACCCCATTTGAATGGTTTTTCAGTCCAATAAAAAGACTCATAATCTCCTGAGATCACATTTGACCTTAGTGTTTTTTTCATTGCTTCACAGAAAGAAAAAAATACAATCGTCATTCTGCAGACAAGACAGTGTCAAAACATGGAGAAAAGAGGTAAGTCGTGTCAAAATGGTACAGGTAAACAAAAAGTAAAGTCTTCCACTCACCCTGAAAACAGGAGAAATCAAACTAAGTTAGGGATATGTGCTGCTACGCTAACCTTCCATCAAAGAGGATTGAAGACAGCAAATCACCACTCAGATGCAGTTATGTCTTCTAAAATTTAAGAGCTTAAGCTAAATATCTGCATGGAGAGAACACCAGTATTTAGAATATTCATGGTTCTGATAGTGTTATTTAAAGAACTTCCCCAGTAGCAAGACATAAAAACATATGACAGCTCCTGATACATTGCTGGCTGTAAACCAACTTTGATTACAATCCCTAGTATGTTTCCTACGAAATGTGATTGGGAAACTGATAAGCAAACTTAATCTAGTACACATTTCCATCATTGAATATTTAATGCGAAAAACTAGGAGAGGTAAATCTTAGGTAACAAAATTCACATGACATTAAACACTGTTAGACAAAAAGTGAATTTTATACCTGATAGTTGGTTTTTCCAGTTCTGTTGTTAGAGACATGAAAGGCACACCACTACAACATGAATACATAAAAATTCAGTGTAAGTGAAGTTTAAGATCAGAAGATTTTTTCCCCAAAAAGTAATTTTTTCTTAGAAATAACTTTTCTTATTTTCACATCTGCTAGAAGATTAGAGTGCTCTTGCCTTCAGTGGTTGAGGCTCCCCTACCTCCCCAAGCAGAAATCAGCAATTGATATCCATTCTCTTGCTCATTTCTACCTAACCATAGTATGATGTGGAGGAGTAAAATTCCCAGAATACATCTTTTGTTTTGGCAGTACAAGCTATGTTTTATGCATATAAACCCACAAAACATCTCCTGGTCATACACTCCTGTGCTCTCAATTAGGCTGCATCCTGTTCCTAAGAGTTAGCCTACTTACTCATTACATTCTTACACGTTTACCCCCATTTAATTTAAAATATATTTTATACCTGCATCCTTTTCATATTGCTTATTTTATGTTACAAGCACACAATTTTGTTTCCACTAAGTTGAACAGAAAGTTTATTGTCGTTTCAATAAGATCAGTCCGATATCAGGCAAATCTTTTGGAAGAGAGATTCTACTAGTGGACTTTGCAGAAAGGTACATATTTTATGAATACATGTAGGTAAGAAGACTTTAGATTTTTCTATGCCTTCTGCAGAATTGTACCTGTTACATTCTGATTCATTTTCAGACTATGAAAAATGTTGCATTTACACCAGTAAATAAACCATGTTGTTTTATATTAGCTGATAAACCAGTTTATATAATCTCCTCCGTGGAGTCTTCATCTCTTTTGCAAAGATGCTATTACTAATAGATTTTTCCCCATAAGAGAGGTTTTAGTTTGTTCTGTAAAAAATGTAATTATTAATAATGCTGCTATGTTCAGTAAGATAATACAAAACAATCTAATCTTCTGCATTTCTTAGCTTCTATATGGAGCTAGATCCTAAGATTAAGAAAATATTTCCCAAAAATATATAAAATGCATCCTACATGTCAGATTTTAGCCAAGACTTAGAAAAGGGAGAACAACTTCATTATTTAGACTTCTTTTTCTCTTGATTTTTTTTTGGATGCTGGCCAAAACACTGAAAGAGCAACTCTTGAGTCTCTCAACCATGTTAAAAGTTGTTCAGAGTAAATTTCTAGGACTAGGACCAGAATGTCTGAAGCAGCCAACAGTGCTAGCAGCACTGTGAATAATTTGAAAACATGACATTTTGGGTTTTGAAAATACGTTTTTTACACTAGAGGCATGTATGTTGTGGTATATTTATGTACTACTCCTTTCTTATGTCATTTTGGGATCTCAAAGCAAGACCTATTATGTCTGCATTTTCTAGAGATGAAAAAATGAAATAAAAATCAAAGCATGATGTGGGTGGGTGCAGCCATATTACAAGAAACTTAAAGTTGCATTTCAGTTGTTGAGATTGGAAGCTAAAGTACTCATGGTCAGATGATCAGCTCCACACTGAGGAATACGCTTCAAGTTTTTGTAAAAAAAACCCAAAACAACTAAACAAAAAAAACCCCAACCACCAGGAACCCATGCCCCCCCCCCCCCCCAAACCAAAAAACAAAAAAACAAAAAACCAGTCAGATAAGTATCTAGGGTAACTCTCTGTAAAAGAACGTATTTTAAACAGTGAATTTGATGGTATTCTTCATTATACTTACACCGTTTAAACTAAAAAGCCAAAAAAGCAGGTACTTCACTCCAGGGTAACCACACTTCACAAGTGAACCTATTATTTTTTTGTGCTTGCTCTCTTCTGCCCCCTTCACCCCATTCAGCTATGTCTCCTACGACCACTCCATTTGAAAATGGCACATTCTGGTATATTATCTGAGGAACAAAAATACTTTATCTGGGCTTACTGCTTTTATTCAACACCCAGAACAATCTATGTCTATTCCTTTAAGCTCCTTTGGATGTGAAAAAATATGGTTACATAAATCTTTGTAATCCTGAGGGGAGGATAGCATATAAAGAGTTTACTGGCATTAGGATTAAGTCTAGTGTATTACAGTGCAATCTTTAATCTCCTAAAATCTACCTCACCGTTCCAAGCTGTTCCATGCTAGTAGATGAAGCTTTGGAAATAGGACACAGCTGGCAACACTGATAGAAAGAAATACTTAAAAAAGAAAAGAAAAGGAAGAAGAAAGAAAAGAAACAATTGGTGAAACTGCTAATGAGCTGATTTAACACAGTGACTTGCACACTGTTTTTTTTATTAATTTAGAAATTACAGAAGTTGAAAGAAGGTCTTGTAACAGAAATTAGGAGGAAACAAAACCACTGATGTTTGAAACCAAGGAATCTAGAAATGTGGATCAAAATCAGTCTAAATATATCGTACAAGATGCAAGAGTCTTGCTTGGTTTTGAGATTCATTGATCCTACTGAATATAACAAATATGTCTCAGGTAACCAAGAAAAAATGAAAAACACCTCATGCTGAAATAGACTTTCTGTTCTCTTTTGATAAAACTGTATGGAATGACAACACTGCTGAAGCCATGTATTACTTGAGAGAAAAATGTAGAAAAAGGATGTAATTAGGCATATTTCTAAAGAATGCCACAGTTCCACTATTTGGACTTGTGATTTCCCAGTCAAATAGTTTTCCGTTGAGCTACATGTGGCCTCTGCTGAGTTTAAAGATTGAAAAGGCCAAAAGCGGCCTAGCTCAGCAGCTTACGCACAGGCCTGACTGGGAGAGATACTGGAGCACCGATTCCTAGCTCTGCAACCCTGGCTGAACCATCTCACCTGCCTAAGTCTCGGTTTTCTTTGGCGCTGTGTTCAGGAAAGCGTATACACTTACAATAAAATGTAAACATTTGTTTAAGGGCTATTGTGACCCATGGTATTTAAATATGTGATTAAATCATAACCTAATTAGGGCCTTACATAGTAAATACAGATTACATGCTTATGCTATATATGGAAAAGAGAGTTCCCCTGCTCCTCTTCTGTGGCCAAAATCCCTAAGAACAGGAGCATCACACATTGAAATAAAAAATAATGAAGTAAATTCTTCCCCTTCTGCTCTGAAGTAATACTTATATTTCAAACCTGAAACCTCGGTTTTGAAACGTTATAAGTCTGAGTGCAATAAATGGTTAGATACCAGCACAGACTCCTGTATCTACCTGGGATACTGTCAGTGCAATATACTTTTTCATTTTCCTTTAAAAAAAAAAAAAAAAAAGAAAACCAAAAAGGAGATGCATACTTTTCTATATTTGGGATTGTTCCATCTGCCTTTGTCAAGCTTTAAATATACTAGACTTGTTAAGAGCTAAATATGAGACATTATACATAGAATTATGTTTATCTGATAAAGTTATGCAAATAATTCCATACATATCTGATACTCATCAGTATTTCAACTGTTAGGTAAGTTTTAAGCATTTCCAGCATCGAAGAGAAGTATTAGCAGAAAGTAATCATGGTACTGCCAAATCTAGAAGATAGTAAAATAATACCATTTCTTTCTTATTTAGTAGTTTGTATTTCCAAAGCACTACACAATCATGAACAAATTAATCTAAGGCTTACACAGAATTTTACTGATAAGGACATTAAAAGCCTTTAGCAAATGTTTAATTGAAATAACTGCCACATATTAATTCCAAGAAACTTGTTTTAGTATCATAGAGATTTAGCAAACACCTAATGAGAATGAACTCAATATGCCCCAGTGCACAAAATCCTGTGTGTGCTCTTCTTGAGTCTCAGCTAGCAAGAAACTGCTTTGAAATGACATCTTAGGAGCAAATGAGGGGCACATTAAGGAGAGAAAGAACCTAAGGATACACTGTCCCATAGAGCATGGGCAGAAACCATAGTCTTTAAAGCTGACAGCACGGTTTTCCATGAAGAAAAAATTTTCACTTTGTCTTTTCAGTAGTTCTGAATTTCACTCCTAAATCTAAAGCTTTGCCCTCTCTAAAGCAAGATTAACTGCCACCTATTTTCCCCCTCCAGGACAGTAAGTTCCAATAATTCTGTAGAACCATGCACTGTGATGAACCCAAAGGTTTTCTCGGAAAACAATGTTTCAAGGAAAAGCATTGCTGCTTCCTCTTCTGCATTCTGCTGTCTCCTGGTGGGCATCTGAATCCTTTGGGTTCCCCACTAAACACCACTGTGATAAAAGAAAATTTCATTTTGATCTTCTTGTGCATTCATTTTTGAACAAAGTGTCTGGCATTTCACCAGTTGTTTTTTTTTCCCCAGTAAAGGTCGGACGTAAAGAACGAGGATGTGATTCTTCACATCCAATTACCCCCGTCACAAGTCATTTTTACATTGGAAGATTTTTGGCACATCTCAACCATTAGAACAATCCTTTTCCCAGCACACTACAAAACTGATGTGTTTCTGAAATCAATATCGCTATGGATATTTCACTAGAAAAGAGTTGAAGGAAAAAAATAATCTAAATATACCAAGAAAAATGGCCATTAAAATCTCCCTATAACATGCATATCGCATTTGGATCTTGTATAGCCATAGGGTTTGCAGCCCAACTATGTGGCTACCCAGCCTGAAGCATGGCACCCTGTGGCATTATAATGGATGACGTTCCAAGAAATGTCTCTTAGCTGTGATGGTCTACCACCTTTGGCTTCCTCGGCAAGACAAGGTTAGTCCTCAGAAGTATTGCTGAATTCCTCCACAATCTCCAAACTATGTTTTTTGCCTATCTCTCTTCAGGGTAACACCTTCACTTTCATATTAAAAAAATACTAATAATATTTAAACAAGGGATTTTTATATATGTAGATAACATGCTGAATTGCAATCTAACATCAATTCTCCTTGAATAAACATACAGAAACAATAAAATGAGTCTGCTAAGAAGAGAAACAAAAAGTGAAACTGCTTAGACACTAAGTAGGTGGCAGTCCATTAAGAAATAAATGGACTAGCTTATTCCAATATACCTGCCTTTAACGTTTGATAATTTTTGTTATAAAATAATTTCATGAGTGTCATTTTATTCATTTATTAAATAAAGGTATGCTATGCATATTAGTCAGTGCTCAGACAATCTGTCAATGAAAATATAGACATACAGCCAAACTTACTCACTTTAAGGGCCTACAGGAAAAAGAAAAAAAGTATATCTGACTGGATAGGGTTTCTGCAGGCCTTCCTAAATCCTTTCAAATTTCCACAAAATCAGGACATAAGTACTTACTCTCGCAAAATAAAAATGATACCTAACCTAACAGCAGAACTTACTAGGCAGATGTGAAGTGGATTAATTCTTCTCAGTAGATATACAAATGCAAATGTTTGCCTTTCTACAGACGTGAACATTTAAGTTACGCTGTCTTGTACTACGTTAATAATTTCTATCCTAAATAAAGTCAGAGAAGTATTTGTCACCAACTCCAATGGGACTCAAATTTCTTTAATATATTTAGCATATATAAAATTGACTGATTTCACTAAACAGAGTTCTTAAATTCATAACGAGTAATTTATTTTCAACATTCTTATAAAAGGGCAAAAAAAAACCCCCCTCATAATATGTATGCATATTCATAAAACACTACCACAGGAGAATTAAAACTGCATAAATTGTGAGCAAATGTTGAATTATAGGGTGGGGTTAAAGCAACTTCATATTAGTGAAATATCCTACGGTGGCTTTCATTATTGATTCTCTGTCAACATCGTGTTAGTTCTTTTCTAAATTAGTTCTGTGGCTTGAACTTGAAAAGATCGTGACGCGGAGTCCACAGGTTCATTCTAATTGCTGTTTTTCCTGGTGGACTGCACCACGCCAACCTGTCACTCATCAAGACCATTTGTCTGTGAACAGACTTAATTAAACACCTCAAATCCAATTTCTTTGATCCTTTCCACTATTAAAAAAAACCACATGCACTCCACCAGCTATGAAGTTTTCTTTAAGAAAAAACTCCTTAACATACTCATTGGCATTATTCTCTACTGTTGAAGAGATGGATAATTCAAAAACAAGAAGATTAATTAGGAAGGGAAAATAAAATAATTCTAGAGACAACAAAGAATTCGTTAACTCCTAAATATTGAGTAGAAGATTAAAGAATGATTCACAGCACATACATATCTCTTCCTTTTTTTTCCCCCTCCTTCAAATAAGATCTTCAATATGCAGCACAGGCTTGACTTGAATATAAATTTTAAGTCATCTTCCTTCAGATTTAAACAGGTGATTGCATTACTTTTTGTGAAAGAGGTAAGCATTTTCAGCATCCTTTTTCATGACTTAAATATCCAGCACATTGGTAGAAATTGTTGAAGTGAAAACGTCTCAAAAATAAATGTGCAGTTTCATGAGAATGATTCACAAGGTGCTTTTTCTTTCTATTGTTAACATTCTTGCAATTTAAACTTTATTTATTAAATTGTTTTCAAGTGACATTCACTCACGTCTAGTCTTATAATTGCATTTGCAAAGTCTTTTGCATTTTGAAAAAGAACAACTCTCACAGCTTTGCGACACAGATTATGCTGCATTTGATGGGTATTCACTGCACCATCAACAAGTACATGAAGTATTCAACATAGATTGCTGAGAGTTATAATTTCAAAGCATTTCTTGATAATTAATGTATTGGAAATTATTATCTCCTAAATTGGGAAATAAGTTATTTGTATTTTAGAAAATGCTGTTTCTATAAGTGCTTTTATGAAAGAAAATTACTGGTTGTTGCTGGTTTTATTATTGCAAGGTCTTTAATGCCCCGTGGGGTAATTCTCTCTTCTTGCTCTCAGTTACATATTTTCCAGAGTTTTATGGCTGCACGTAGGGGACCGGGTCTCTGCAGCCACATCTGAAGAGAGGTTCCTACATGACAGATTCTTAACTGGCCAAGTCGCAGCACGCTTTCATAGACCTCTTGTTCCTGAATTTGTCCAAACTCTGGACCTGCTGATACTGTCTGCATTCACAATCTTCAGTGGCAGCAAATCCTAGAAGTCCCTACCCACTACACCTTGTGCTGAGGGACTTGGTGAACAGCTCTTCCACCACATTCAGCTTCTGTGCTGCCTTCACAATTTTGTAAACTTTAGCTCATTGCCTCCCCATCCAGGCAGCAACTGAGTCTTTCAAGCATCTGACCTGATACACTCATGCCTTCAAACACATGCTTAACTACTCTGAGTTGAAACATGGGGGTCAGAGCATTGAAAAACAGTATTTATAAATGTAAAGGCCAACAACTAGATTAAGCCTCATGATGAATTATATTCAGGGATTAAAAAAGAACATATAAAAACCAGCAAAACAGCTAGACACTGTGTTGGTCTATTATTTGTTCTCATTATAACTCTTGTTACACCAGTGTTAGTGCTTTACAGACATTCAGAGACATCCCGTCTTGCAAACAGAGGACGCTTCCCCATCACAGTCCAAATGGTGCTATTACAACTTGATTACATATGCCCAAACTCTGAAGTAGGCAATTTGTAACAAGGAGGATGGGGGTGACAACCCACCTTGCGAACATTATGAAAAGGCTCAGGTAATTAGCATGTACTGAACTCCAGCGATGCCTGGCAGTACGAATGGCAGCTAGTTTAGAGGTAGCCAAATAAAAACTATGCTTTCAAGAGATGTACTAATGTGATATTTTTTGTCCTCACACATTGCTGCCACAGTTGGTGCTCAGCAATTACTGCCTTTACCTTATAATTTCATACCTTTTAAACCCATCCTGACTCAAAAGATTTATCACTCCTGTTTCAGACTTAGCATTAATAACGAAAAAGCAGTATAATTTCTGAACGTATCAAAACAGCAAAGACAGGAGGGAAAAATCAATCTATAGATAAATTAAGATCAATTCAGTAAGTTGGTGGTCTCAAGCCTGCCAATCCAGTAATAAGGTCCAGTTCAGAGTCTTTTGTTCTGTAACTGCACTTGGAAACTTTCTGATTACCCAAGCAGAGATCAATGTGTACAACAAGCACAACTTAAATGCCATAGTTTATGGTTTTAACAGGAGTAATAACTCCCACATTTAAGCTCTTTTGTCCACCAGAATAAGGACTGAGAGGTCAAGTTTCCTACATTGGTATTTTTTTTCTATGCTATCCCTTGGGAAGACTTCAGAGTTGGCTTTTTCTGTAATGGTAAGGATGATTAGAAATAGATAAAAGCCATTCATTAAAACTTCATGATAAACTCTGCATATATATTTGTATATAGAATATTTAGTTCTCTCTTGAATTTGAGTCTGTTTCTCCTATTAACAATCCATTACAGAAACTATGTACAAATGTAATTGAAGTAGAAATCTCTTTAGAGTACATTATACTTTATTGTTTACTAAGCTTTTAAGTATCTTTAGACAATGAAATTTTTATGTGGAGAATGTAATAATTTCATACAGTCTTTTTAGAAGCCTTTTTGTTTCTTCACACCATTAAAAAAAATCAAATTTATTTTAAGTTTACTTTTCCTAAAATCTTAATGCCTATGACAGAGATTTTTAGATTAGAAAATAGCAGAGTCGATTTAGTTACTATTCCAGTCTCTATACAGAACACAAAGTACATCTGAAAGTTAGAAGAACTGTAATATAAAACTTATCATAATCAAAGCTGAAAGGTGGCATTAGATTTGATTGAATAAATCAGTGTTGAAAGAAGGTAGAAAGAGCCCTAAGCAATGCTGTAAATTCCATGTTGTCTCAAAACATTCCCATTTCAGATTGCAATAATACTCATCTGTATAAGCTTAATATAAGAGCTACACAAACATAGCACAGACAGGCATTGCTGTATTT
Organism: Balearica regulorum gibbericeps; assembly: GCF_011004875.1. Taxonomy (NCBI): domain Eukaryota; kingdom Metazoa; phylum Chordata; class Aves; order Gruiformes; family Gruidae; genus Balearica; species Balearica regulorum. The sequence goes on from NC_046194.1 coordinate 19,185,245, forward strand.
TCTTCTAATTGAGTATTTCCAAATTACCAACACAGATAATTCCCTGTAAGCTTGCAGCAGGAAACTGCATATATTTTTTTCAAAATATCAGGCTTTTAGTCCCTTATCCTTAAAATGAGTATGAGGACAAGGGTCTTTATATTTGTTAGGTGGCTTATCAGTAAGTCTCCATGTTATTGCAAGGCATAATCACACAGAGAGAGTTTCAGAAGCTAGGACTTTCTTGTGACAAATATTTCCAACACTAGAAAGCAAAGTGCAGCATCTTCTACTACTTCACAAGTTATCAGAAAAATTAGCTACAAATTGTGTTGCTCTACAAACCACAACTTTGTCTTTAAAACATTTTTAAATTATTGTAAATACATTTTTCTTTGTACATTGAAGTGGTGCTTTTATGTGGTTAAACTGCTATTTATAAAATGTCACACCATTCCTAATCCCCCTATCTTCAAAGTATTAGGATTTAATCTGTACTGCAAGTAGTACAGGTCAAATTTTTCTTCGGGATATGGCTACAAACAGTTTGAGGTTATGTGCTAAGACCCAGAATGCACGTTTTGCTGTTACCAAACAGTGTGAATTGACGTCATTATACTGGACACTGAGGTAGTATCATCAGTACTTCAGTGTTACAAGAGTCAAATGTGGTTAAATTCAGAAAAGATTCTCATCTGCCATTTCTCATTATCCCAAACAAGTCCTGTCTATGGTCTATCATTAGAAGGTACTTTCTGAAAAAATATCAAACACACATAGCATGTCTCTTGCATCAAAAGATCATAATTAACTTTTTTCAAGACTCACTAAGCAAAGTTGCAGTTAAATAGACCGTTGGTCTGACCTCTTTAGCAAGCAGTGACTGTACTTCAAAACAGAACCAACAGGACTTCTTTTTCTCTAAACAGTCTTACCCCACAACCCGCTAGAATCTTCTGGCAAAAATCACTGAAAATAAACTGAGTGAGAACAGGGGAGAGGTGCTTAACTCAGCCAGCTCTGATTTCCATGAAGGATTCTACTAGGTCCAGTCACCAAAGAGTCTTAAATTAAGCTTACAAAAGATAAGAGGGAAGGTCCTCACAGGGATAACTAACTAAAAGAATGGAAACAAAGAGCTGCAATAAATGGTCAATTTTCTCAGTGAAGGGAAGGCACCAGCGGAATCCCACAGGGATCTTTGCTGGAGCCTCAGCGGCTCAACATATTCAGGAATCATCAGGAAAAGAGAACATTGAGAGGAGATTAAGTTTGCTACTGATGATAAGTTTTTCAGGGGAAGAAAAACAAAAGTTGACTGCAAAAAAAAGAGTTGCAGAAAGACTCTGTGGCACTGAGTGATTGAAGATAAAATGGCAGATGACGTTTGAACTAGACAAATGTAAAGTAATGAACTTGGCAGAAAAACATCTCTCACTTTGTGCACCCAGTGATTGATTCTGAATCAGCTACTACCAAAACCAAAAGAGATCTTAGGTTAAAATGAACATATCAGTTCAGTAGCTTAGGAATTATTATTAAACAGCAAAAAATCTCAGAAAATGTAATGTTACTGGGTAAAGCCAGTGTCGTGCCCACACCATGATTGTTATGTGGAATTCTGGTCCTTTCATCTGAGAAAAAGCATGTAGAATTTGAAAAACAGTTGACAAAATTTATCAAAGGCAACCAAATAACTTGCACAGAAGGAAGATATACACAGGCTAGGACCCCCAGCCTAGAAAAACATCCACCAAGAGCCAGCTAAAAATCATAATGGGTGTGGAGGACATGAAAGAAAAATCAGGTAGCTGCTTCTTTCACTGCAATAAAAAGAAAGCCTCAAATACATATTAGCACGTGGAGGTTCAAAATTAAAAACCAGGCAGGCACTTCTTCACTTACTGCGAAGATGAACTGTGGAACTCCCTGACAGATATTTGCAAGATATTGCTAAAAACATGCATGGATTCCCAAACTTTGGGAAATATTCGTAAAAGAAAATATGACAGGCCATTAAAAACAAAAAGCCTATCCCTGATTCGAGCAGCCCCTTGCTCCTCAGTGGCGGCTTTTTTCTCTCCCCGCTTGCTGTACTGCTTATCGTCTTACCGTGCTGCACCTGGGAACATTTTGATAACAGCAATGGTGATGTGCCTGAGCTGGCAGATGGCTTGGCCATCGCTGCTGCCTCTGGGCTGCTGTACTGGGCAGGCTGGAACTCCAGTGAGAACTTGAGTCGACGGGACTGTGACCTGTGGATGAGTCCATGTGGGAGCAGGACACCCTGAAGTGTCTGTGACTGTGAATAAGTCCACACAAGAGCAGGTACATCTCAAAGCATCTGTGGCCATGGTTGTGTCTGTGCACGTATGCCTCTGCAGGGATTGTGGCCCAAGGATAAGTCCACGCTGGAGAAGGTACACCTCGAAGCACCTGTGGCTGTGCATGAGGTCATGCTGGAACATCTCAAAGCATGTGGCCATGGATAAGCCTGCAACAGGGCAGGTACGTCCCTGGATTGCAAAACTTAGAGGTAGCACTTCAATGTTATGGTTTGCGAGAAAGGGCTGATAATGTTCTTCCTCTTTGCCTTAATGATATTAGTTAAAGGGGTCAAAAAAAGTCCAGCATAGTTCAAAATAGGAAAAAAAATCCCCATCAGTCCATGAATTATAACTCAGTTTGTTCAGCATATCATTGAACATGCAGACTCTTGATTTTAGGCTCCAGGCAATAACTATTCTATTGATTGTAGTAACATTTCTAACTTCAGCTCCGCTGATTTTACAACATTATAATCAACAATTAGTATACTAAAAGTCCTGAACAAAAACATTACAAATTTTGCATCAAAGTCATTTTAGGGACAAAATAAAAGTAATGGAATATATAATGAGAAATGAGTTGAATTTCAAATATTTAACACATAAATGCCTTTGGCTACCCAATGCACACCCCAATACAACAAGCTTGTAGGAATAGTAGGATAATAGGCAATTAAATTCTGATGCTGTAAGACCAGTATCTCCAAAGCAATAACAAAAAGCTAACTTTGGGAGGTAAGCGCAAACAAGAATCAGCTAAGATGCCATAGCACTTCCTTAACTTTGTAAACAGCCCAAAAGGAAACTATCGGGTAGTCCTAACGTGTAGGCTCATTAACATGCAGACTGCATAGATCAGTCAAACCTCTCTAAACCTTGGCCACTGATCGTCTCTGAGTTGTGATGGTTCATTTTAAAGATCAAAGTGAACAGCTGCTTGAAGGACCTCCAGCTAAGTCCATTAACTTTCCTCCTCCTGAGAACCTCTTTCTGTACAAAGCTCAGACTGCAGCCAAAACCATCGTGCATTCAGGTGATCAACAGGTTAGGAATATATATATCACACCTGTTTAGGGGTTAACAAAGACAGGTAACAAAGGAAATGTACACTGCTCTCATATTAACACATTGAATGTTAGAGAAGGATTCCAAACAGTTTGAAAACAGACAGTAATGCCAGAATTTTGCAGAGTAAGAAGAATTTATGTCATTGCTAGCAAGAGTTTAAATTTTACATGCAAATCCTCATGACACTTGATCCATAAGTATACTCTACCTTTCTGTTGCTGCGTTGCCCTCATCGGCACTAATTTGTGTTTTCCCCTGATATATGAGACTAAACACTGACTGCAGGTAAAACATTAGAAGGGACAGAATTAGAGTTCCTTTACTGGCATTAACCTGGCCTCATTTATTTATGGATGAAGCTTTGTGGTTTAACAAACACAGGCATTACCACGTTAATGAGCAGATACCCAAAATTTTCTTGTGCGTTCTGATATTTACTGTACAAAATTCACATAGTGAGCTGAAGATGTAATAATTTTGTCATAGGTTTTTTCTAGAGCACTCATGACTGTGGTATTTAAGTTATTCACAAAAAAATAATTAATCTTTGTGACACTCCTTAATGACAAGCAGGGCCAGAATTCTCAGAGCAGTATTATTTTATGATACAACGATAATGACATGTGAAATACAAGTTTCTGACATATCCCCCCCCCCCCCCCCCACCTCTGGATTTTAGACTGGGTGGGAGGATGTCTTCATTTTTAAGGAAATTGAAACTTTAGATTCATTCATGATCATCTGCCTCTTGATTACAGAGTTAACTGACAGAAGTATTCTCTTTTAAAATTTTCCTAGTCATATTAGCAATAAAGACTCACTCATTTTGACTGTGAAGTATTTTACTTTTCAAAGTAAGGAACATGGCACTTATTGAAAAAGAATATGATCTTAGCGAAAGTACTTTAACTTACGAAAGTAAAAATCTGTGGGATTTAAGTAATATAGCCAGCTGATTTGAGAGACCATCCAACATCTGAATTAATATTGGTGATAAACTATTTCACAGTAAAATTATTCATACTCAGTAGGAAATTAAATTGTCATAATATGACAAAGTGTTAAAGAAACAGTATCTCTTATGTATGCCTACATATGTTGGATGAAATCACAGAGTAGTTGTTTTTCATAGTGTAATCTATAACATATTCCACTCTATACACGAAATAAAGTCATGTTGCTTATTTAGTACAAGTTACTGACTTCATTACCTTTATATTAAAATCCTACCTCCCCAATAAGTGAGCAGTGAAGGAATGCTAGAACATAAATAATGCATAAATAATGCAGAAGGTCCAGATCCCAATCCGGGTTTATCTAAAGTGAATTGCCTAAGGCATTGTGTATTACCATCATACAGAAACAAACCACAGTGGAGGTATCCAAGGTGTTTAGATGTGTCAGTCCAGATTTCATATATGATGGTTGCCAGTCATTGTTTACCATTTACCACCTGAAGTATTTTCTTGTTGTTAGGAAGATGGAGGTATTTCAAATACTTGCAGAATAAAAATGGCTGAGAAATATATCTTCTAGTGATTATTACTGTACCTGCTGAATAACTTATTTTTTCTGCCAAATACATGAAGAACTTTGCCTAAGTTGGAGATTCAGTAAATTAACTAAAAGTACACTTAACTAAGTAACTACAGTCCTCAAGTCCTAGCATGAAGCATGAGCATAAATGGAAACAAAAATCTCTTGGTGTTTCACAAACAGGTCCATCGTCACTAACAGACAAATAATTCTCCTTTTCCAGAAAGGTGCTAAAACCAAGCAGGTCTTAGAGACTTTTCACCAGCATTAAGATATTGAGATAAATATTCAAGGATGTCAAATAAGAGACATTCATACGGCCAAAATTAATTGCCTGTCCCCCAAATTATCAGAACTTTAACCTGTATAGAAAATTCATTTTTTTTTTTTTAGAGACCTGTAAACAAATTAAAGAAAATGTGAACAATGTCTGAACATTTTCTGCTCAACTTCAGGGGGATCCTATTCCAAAGAACTGGTAACTGATTTAAAAGATAAAGTCTCGCACTCACAAATTGCCAGGAAAAAAATTACCATATTCTGTCCTGTGCAAGTCTGTATATTCTAATTTAAAAAGTCGTATCTGTGTACCTGAAATTAAGGAACTTGTTCTGTACAAAACGGTCATTAAATGTGCTAGAATATAACTTTTTCTTAAGTACAGTTTTGCTAAAGAAACAAACCCATTGAAAGGCAAAACTCAAAGTACTGGAGAGCATGATGTGGGAAGCTTTCTTATGTTTCATACTTCAGGTGTTTGGTTAAAGGCATTTTCCTACTGAAGAAATAAGTAGAATGGGGATTTGGAAGAGCTGTGGAAAAAGATTTTGTTTTAAAGGCCTGTTTTCCAGTCCTTGTTATAACAATTTAACATGGTCCTAATCTTGTTATTTTCTTCCTAATAACTAAAGCACTCACTGAAAATGTGAAAGAGCATGAAGGACTTTTAGCTTAAAGCATCTGTTAGTCAATCAGTTGTGCTTTACTAGGTAAATAACAGTCTTCATTTAAAAAAAACCCAAAACAACACAACAAAAGAAAAAGGGTTATTTCTATGTTATAAACACTTCTTGAGAGAGCAAAGTCATCACCACAATTACATTTGACCTTTACTGCTTGAACTCCAGGGAAAATAATCACAATTCATAGAGTTAATTAAAAATACACAATGCTGCAGAAAATTGAAAACTATTTGAAAATAAAGAGAAAACATTTTATTTGGTAAGTAAAGCTCCAGGTGCAACTGCTTCTCAAACAAATAGATTTTTTTTTTTTAAATCCCTGCTATTATAATTATAGTAATAGTTATTATTCTGCAATTTCCCAAATTTTCCAGTCTCTTGAATACTATAGTACAATGCGACTGTTAAAATTACATCTATTGATAAACTAGATGTTCCATAGATTGGCCTGAAGCATAAATTGACATTTTGCAAATCTAAGTTTTTCCTGATACTAAAATACACGTATGCATACACACACATAAAGACATATAGTTTCTATATGTCCATCTTGAAATGTAACCATTTCATCTAATGTAGACCCCAACAGAACACTAAAATAGCTGATTTAATTTCTCTTAAGAGATTTAAAATATATTAATAGAATTATCTATTTGACCATTTGGGGAGGCTTCTGATTCTTTTATAACATCACCACTTTAGCGTTCACTGCTTATAATAAGCAGACAGAAGAGCTACAGCCAAAGGGCTTAGTCAGAATTGGGATCTCAGTAATGCTATTCACTAAATAAACCAGACACGGTGCCTGTCAAGGAAATTTATAACTGCATATCGTGTGCATTATATCAAAGTGCAGCGTACTCATAGGACTCTAATGAGGAAGTAAACCACGCTGAGGGTCAGATCAGAGGGCTGCAACATTCTGCTCTCTACAGGGAAAATAAGGGTTGAATTAAATCCTCCGTTAGTTGCACTGCCACAGGTAGGGATGTATTTCGCTCTCTAGACATATAAGCTGTTCTGGAAAACCATTTCCCAGCTTATTGTCACAGAGGTCTTCTATTGATCACAGCAAAACAACACTGTGATTGATCCTTCTTGTCTGTAGTATTTTCAATACGATCATAAACTAAAAGTCTAGGTACCATTTATGTGGAAGTTAATGGGATGGTATGCTTGAGCCTAGGTTACTCAATATAAGTACCGCTTTAGAGAACAGAGTCCAGTCTCTTTATGTCTACTGGTTTTACTGCAAAGAATCAGCAGACTACTTAAATAGCATTGCATATAAAAATATTGCTTGATATACCTATCACAATACATGCACATCTCCATTGAATCATACTGATTTGATACGTTTTTCCATCCTGGCCCTAGCAGTATAGTAGCTGTTATATTTATCACCTCAGTGTTCAATGCCGTCTTCTGTTATTTCAAGTCTTATCCCCTTTTCTATCAAGCTGGGTTCCAGGTCCTGTATTTATGCTTGCCCTTGAACTTCACAGTGACAACTAAGAGGCCTTTATTCCTCTTAAGAATTTATCTCTCCTGTTGACACACGTTCTATGCAAACATGCAATCTTTTGTCTAAAGAAAAATCAGTCTTTGCCTGACAGAGTTTACCACATTAGCATGTAACTCAACAAGAAGTGGAAATTTAGCAAGGAAAGGACAGAAAAAACAAGAGTAAAACTGGTGCTTGCCAAGACAACAGAATAAAGTTTGTACACAACACAGTCAGCATCAAAGCAACTGCTCTAATCTTGTACATCGTGTGAAATCTGTACTTAGTTCTCTGAAACTGATGTACATACACACTTCTCAGTCTTTCTGCTACCATGAACCATTTTATTGAGAGACTCATGAACTTCCCGATAGGTCTGTCACATCACATGTTGCTAGAAGATGGCACAAACCATCTCTATCAGCAGTGTAAGCCTGATCTCTTTCTCAGAACCTCTAGTTTTTGTGATACCTTGGGCAACAAGGGCAAGAAAATAAATTTCACATTGAAAAGCCATCTTCTTGTTAAATGAAAGGAAGGAATACAGGAAAAAAGGAATAAAAATTAGCTAATATTTGCCAACATTAACAATGAAGAAGACACAGAAAATTAATTGAAGTAGTTATGCAAGTAGCATTATCTAGAATCGGTTCTGAAGGAAGAAGAACATATTTTTCATGTTGCTGACGTGTGTGGTGTGCTCATGCATCACTCATTGAATGTGTGTGGTGTGCTCATGCATCTACCTGCATTAATGCATACATGAAAAAGCAACATCTAATACAAACTGTAGGTACAACACAGCTTTGATTTGAACGGGAAGGGGCAAGCCAGCCATAACTTCATATAAGTTACACAATATTATATGGCTTCAGGCACTACCAATTATCCAGTGAATGAGAGGCCCTTTAATTTCTTTCACTCTATTCCTCAGAAATCCACCCTTGCAAACGCACTTGAAGCAAAGACTGTAGGAAATGAAGCTAAAGGAGGGAAAGATGAACTGTGCAGAGAAAAAGAATAACACTGAAGTCAATATGGAGTAGAACTGTCTGCAATTTTACCATAAGTTAATGGTGTTTTATTGAATGAAGCACTCCCTGTAATTTGAGGTCTGTTATTCCAGCCATATACAACTCTTGACGAAGTTACAGAAATGATGGGAATTATGGACATACTCCTTTACTTTTAAAAATTAAATCTAGAGGCAAAAAAACCCCACTTCCACAGCACTAGTTTCATTTGTGTGTCTCCCCCCCCCCCCCAGTAAAATCATACCTGCCCTAAAATTAAGTAAAATGCAAACACTGTCACAATCTGTTTTTCACAAACTGGATATGATGAGGACCCCAAATATTCTTGTTACCCAAGAATAAATTCTAGGAACTGGAAAACAGTCTAAGATTTTCTCTGCAGCATGAAGTCAATTTGCAGAGATTCATCAAAATATGTATATTTTATCAGCAATGAATCTCAAGCAGAATTCCAAAGTGTGTAAGCAAAGAAATGTATCTATGAATGTTCAGTTAAAGTCCTGAATCTGAATTTCAGTTTTACTGTCTTCGTACTGCTCATCTTAATTTTTAACATGCTTTTAGTTAAGAAGTCAGTTAAGAGGAATTCTATATAGCATTGGTTGATGTAAAAAAATATGTATTTGTACATCTGGAAAGTGAATCTTCAGTTAATAATTTTGCCTCTATCACTAACTTGGTTCTGAAAGAACAGTCATTCCTTTGATGTAGAGAAATTTACTTGTTCACCTGCTAGACCAATCCAGCTTACTCACAACAAATTTTGAGCAGATAGTCTGCTCATGATGAGCTGTATGCATACGCATAATCTGCATATTAAGTATTATTCAGAATGAATTTTTTAAAATGCAAGTTCTATACAAATCAGCTTACAAGGAATAAAATATTAAATACTTATCTCTAATAATTCACTGGGGGGTTATTAGTCATTACCTACATATTTCCCAGACTTTAATCTGGTACTATACTTGTGACAAAGGAATTCATAGCAAAATGTTGCTGCGGTTGCTTCTTTTAAACTCACCTAATTATTAGTTCCAAAATTCTTTCCTTTCTGAAGGCTCAAGGAAGCATCTCTTCATCTCCTGCAAGCTCAGCCGAAGAGTGTGACAGAGCTATGCTGCTGAAAAGAAGATGACAGATGAAGGCAATTTTATTCAGATCTGAAAAGCTAAGTTGGACTTGCAACAGAGCTCCAACATACAACAGATGTGTTCAAAGCAGTCATTCTAAAAGTAAATGCAAGTCACTGCTCTAATACAATCATTTCAACATTAAACAGCATTGTTTAATCAGAGCACTAATCATATTTGTGACCCTCCAGATTCTGGAGCAACTTCCACTTCTGGATTGCCTTTCATGCTAAAAATACTTGCTTTTAATAACAGCAAAATATAACAAATGTTTAGTAAGAGCAGAGAAGCAATGTATAAAAGCGAGGCATACTATAAATAAAGATTCTATAGTAGAAATCTTTTTTTTTCCCACTGAGAAAATATCAAGCAAAAAATATCTGTTCTATGTTCCACCAGGCTAAATCTACTACAACTCCATGTGATTTACACCAGTGCAACTGCAACATCAACGTCCCCTTCTCTGCTACTTTATAACATGAACCGTGTCCATTAATCGACAGATTTGGACTTCAGCTTAAGAAATATCAATTTATACAAATTTTGAAGGCCAAGATATTGTCTGGAAAGAGATCCTCTTACATTAATATATTTATACAACACAGATTAACTAGGCTGCAAGATATTGAAAAGTGAATAAAGGTAGTTATTAACACATACTGCTTGTCTAGGAACTGTGGATCAGGCTACTTTGCAATTCCCTTCTACATAGAAAAAAATCAAGCTCTGTTTAAATTTGCACCATTGTATAATTCTTTTTATTTTTTTCATATGCATTAGAACACTCTATTTTTCATGCTGTGAAAAATAAATATATTCAGAACAGCTGCAAAACATTGCAAAGATTATTGTCTTAAAGCTGGCACTGATTTCAAGCAGATAGCACATTCATTATTTCATCTAACAACCAGCATAGCTAAGGATCAGGAAAAAAACACCAGATAAACATTCCAAAAATGCATTAATTTAGTTCAGCACCCCATTTTGGTGGAAAAAAAAAAAATAGCATATATATGTTCATCTGCATCAGAAAGCATGCATAGTGATATGTAGGGAAAATGAATTCAATAAACAGAATGTGGGAACTGTCTATTTTGGTCATCTTAACTTAGATAAGCTTATTTGGCAAGCAAAAAAATTATGAAGCTTACTAAGATGTCGAGTTGTAGCATGTACTCTGCTAGTAACAACTGGAATACATCAGGTGTACGGACTGTCTTTTCCTCTCCTTACTTTCAGTCAGTCTCACAAAGACAAAAATACTGTCTGCTTGTTTTGCCAAATGATACTCGTCTTCTTGCCATTGAACAATAATAAAATTTCATTGGCAAAAATAACATCTGGGTAGCTGCCCAATATAGATTGCTTCTTCCTGGATACACTGTCATAAAACCATACAAAAAAAGCTATGGGTCTTGTATCAAGACTGCTCCTTATTGAGACTGCAGGACAGACTTTTAGACAATCTTGGAGACGCTAAAAAGACAATGAAGACTGAAAGACGTGTGCACCACAATTGCCTTTAGCGATCCACTCAAGCAGGAGTCAGGTTTATGTTTGGTGGTCTTGCTTCCATTACAGGTGTTAAGACATCCAGAAAATACAGAATTAAAATTGCCTTTGCCCCAACAAATATGTCAACATCGCTTCTTACAAAAAGCTGGGACAGAGATGGCAAAAGAACCATAGAATTATAGAATGGTTTGGGTTGGAAGGGACCTTTAAAGGTCATCTAGTCCAACTGCCCTGCAATGAGCAGGGGTGTCTTCAACTAGATCACATTGCTCAGACCCCCATCCAACCTGACCTTGAGTGTTTCCAGGGATGGAGCATCTACCACCTCTCTGGGCAACCTGTTTCAGTGTCTCACCACCCTCATTGTAAAAATTTTCTTCCTTATATCTAGTCTAAATCTACCGTCTTTTAGTTCAAAACCATTACCCCTTGTCCTATTGCTAGAGGCCCTGCTAAAAAGTCTCTCCCCATCTTCCTTAAAAGCCCCCTGTAAGTACTGAAAGGTCATAACAAGGTCTCCCTGGAGCCTTCTCTGCTCCAGGCTGAACAACTCCATCTCTCTCAGCAGAGGTGCTCCAGCCCTCTGATCATCTTTGTGGCCTCCTCTGGACCCTCTCCAACAAGTCCATGTCTTTCCTGTGCTGGGGACTCCAGCAGTACTCCAGGTGGGGTCTCATGACAGTGGAGTAGAGGGGGAAGAATCACCTGCCTCAACCTGCTTATCATGCTGCTTGTGATGCAGCCCAGGATATAGTTGGCTTTCTGGGCTGTAAGCACACTTTGCCAGCTCATGTCCAGCTTTTCATCCACTAGTACCCCCAGGTGCTTCTCTGCAGGGCTCTTCTCAGTCCCTTCATCCCCCAGCCTGCATTGATACTGGGGGTTGTCCCAACCCAAGTGTAGGATCTTGCACTTGGCCTTGTTGAACCTCATGAGGGTCACATGGGCCCACTTCTTGCAATTGTCCAGGTCCCTCTGAATGGCATCCCATCCCTCAGGCGTGTCAGCCACACCACTCAGCTTGGTGTTGTCTGCAAACTTGCTGAGAGTGCACGCAATCCCACTGTCTATGTCATTGATGAAGATACTAAACATGTCCCATTATGGACCCCTGAGGGACACCACTCGTCATTGATAGTGTCAGTCCAGACATTGAGCCATTGACCACCACCCTCTGAACATAACCATCCAATCATTTCCTCATCCATCCAACAGTCCATCCATCCAATCCATATCTCTCCAATTTAGAAAGAAGGATGCTGTGGGGAACCATGTCAAAGACCTTACAGAAGGCCAGCTAGACAATGTCCATAGCTCTTCCCTTGTCCACTGATGCAGTCATTCCATCACAGGAGGCTATTGGGTTGGTGAGGCAGGACTTGCCCTTGGTGAAGCCATGCTGGCTGTTGCGAATCACCTCCCTGTCCTCCATGTGCCTTAGCACAGCTTCTAGGAGGATCTGTTCCATGATCTTCCCAGGCACAGAGGTGAGGCTGACAGGGCAGTAGTTCCCAGGGTCTTCCTTTATACCATTTTTAAGAACAACTTGATGACTTTTATAAATGGAAGACTTCTCTTATGAACTTTCATAATATCTTTCTTAAACTATTTCCGAAAAGCATTTCTAATTTTAGCTTGAAATTTAATATAATTTAAAAATAACAGAAAAGGTCAAATTAACAAATTTGAAAAATATTTTTTAGACCATACTCCATAAGTTTTATAGTGATACATTAGAGATTATTTGTTGGGTTTTTTTGTTTGTTTCAAACCTCCAAACACCTCCATTTGACCACCACCCCCCAATCAATTTTGCCACTCAGGTCTATTTCCAATGTAATTTCCTAGAGGTCAGCTTAGGCATATATAGAATATATATCATTTTAACCTAAGCAACAAACTATAAGACATGAAACTGCTAGTGGAGCTAGTAATTTCTCTCTACAATTGACCTTTCAGTCCTCTATCTATTTCATATTTCTGTTTAATCACATAGCCAGGGTTATTCTCACTCAGCTACTCCCTATTTATTTTACAGTTTTTATGAAATTTTTTACCATAGTTCTTTTCAAATGAAGTCTAAGAAAGTTCACCATGTTCAGAAGTGGTATATTCTTTGCTACACTATAGTCAGTTTAAGCTAATTGGACTAGTTATAGTTTCAAAAACAACACAGAAATGGAAGGAATTAAACTGATCGCTGCTAAATTGGCCATAAAAACCAGTAAGAGAATGATAGCTTTAATATGAACATTTAAGACGTCATTCAAAATAAAATGTTAAATATTTTTGCTCGTGGTGAGAGAAAAGCATTTGGGACCTATTAGGAAACATTATCACAGGTCACATGGGAGGAAATGAACCCATACATAGCTTAACTCCACCACAAAGAAGTTGACCAACACTGACTTTTTATCCTACGTTTTTTTTAGGCTACATTGAAAAAGCTGTGCTCAAAAATAGAAGATTGGAACTTAAATTAGACAACCTATAATAACATACTTTATAAATTTTCCAAGTATGGACACTAAGTATGGATTGTCACTGATTAAAGAGGTAGCTTACACTAAACATGACATTGTATAATCACAGGCACAGTTATATAATCCTTCTTTGATATAATTACACACCTCAATTTCATCACTTGCCCTCAGTCAGGAAGGAAAATACCTTTTACAAAAGGAGAAGATCAAACTCAGCTTTGCTGATGGTGCAAAGATGAAAGTAATTTTTAGAGAAGCAATCAAGAAAGACAATAGCTGTTTGGTTCCAGGTTTTCCTTAGCCTTCTATCAGCATGACCATTTCTCCTGTAAAATTTGTACCCTGGTATCAGAAGGTATCAATGTTTGTCCTCCGCTTGTCAAGAATAGGTCCATTGTGTCAATATCCTCATTTTAAAAATAGGTATATTTATTAATAACTTATTTCTATTATTCTAAGGCTGTCTTATAGCTAATAGACTCACATATACAAATTGGAAATAATCTGATATCAAGCAGCACCCTCGGTGCACTGGCAGCAGTTCAGGGATCCACAGCAGAAAAGTAATATTCAAACACGACTCTGTCTTAAGGGCTCCTGCCATGGACTGTAATTAGGAAACCCAGTTCCTGGTTCCAGTTGTACTTATATTCCTGTCAGTCTGTACTTACATGTAAAAGCAATCATCTATATGCATTTAAAGGCCAATCACAATATTTTTTGAAAGTTTCATAATTTAAAATAAATAAATCTGTAAGTTATTAGAAAACAATTCTGTTTGGTACTACCAGATCTTCTTCCAGAAAAAAAACACATTTTCATTGAAACAAAACAATCAACCTGAAATCCCAATGGCTGAAAACTTCTTGCAAATGATGAAAAGCAGTTATTTTCTATAGAAAAGACTTATTTTTACATTAAGGGTTTTTTTAATCCAAAGTTCAAGCGTCTTTTAAAACATGACAGAAGGATAATTTGCCCAGCACTTCTGAGGATGATTTTTTAAAGACACAAATGTAGGTTCACAGCAGCGAGAGAAGAAATGAGCCTTGTGTCCACGGGTAGCTCAAAGGAGGACTTCTCACTAACTTCTGATTCAGGAACTGTCAAAGTGTATTCCCACATGCTTTGTTAGTCCATAGTATAGAAAACTATCCAAACTGAAGCCCACAGTGTAAACAATTCCCCTTTTAACTTTCTAGCTTTAAAATAGTAATTCTTCATTATAACTTTGGTAGTTTACTAGATAAGATGTCTTATTTTTACATTAACTTTCATGATTTTCCAATACATACTGTAAAGCAGTTTTATTAACATTTTTGAGGGGGGAAATCTAAATTTGAAGAGTTATTGTTCTGGAAATCTTGAAGTTTCTTGGAGCAGCACAATATTTCTGCTGTGTGTTTTGCTTCCTTTGCTGCAAGTAGGGACCAGGTTGCTGTGGCAACTGAGTTACAGGATGACTACGGTGCTGTGTTTGCTGACACTATGCAGCGGGATTACTGTTCTCCTCGAAGGAAGACTGCCGTATATTACATTTCAGTTGTTTTAAAAGAGGGTTCATTTTGACTCTGCAGTTGAGTCTTCATCTTGCTTGTATTTACATCTTCTTAAAGGCCTGAAAAAGCCTCGGGAGCCAGCCGTCGTGATAACACCCTGGTGGTGGGTTCAATTAGGTATTTGTTCCTGCCTGTAAGTGGGACTGTAAAATTAAGGTAAATGAGGAACTATCCTAGGAGAAAGGTTTGCTCTGTAGTACATATTTGATAAAAACTGGCTTTGTATTTTTATTTTATTGCACTTCTGCAGGTCTCAGTTTAAAGGACAAAGTGGGGTCATAGGCTGGACACTCAATAGCCTTACAAATACTATGGCATGAAGGAAATCACGTAGAAATCTCAGCAGCCTTACAGATCTGCTACTTAGTGCGTCACCTGACGACTCAAAAATTAGACAGAGGAACGCACCCACAAAAATCCCATTTAGCATTACCCAAGGATATATCCACTTTATTCTTTAAGAAGGACTAGCAATTAAAACTGTTCCTACAGATGAAACGGACCAAGAGAATCAAAGCGAAAATGATATCTAGATTAGCGTCTGCTCTTCTGAAAGTTTCCATTCACAGGCCATGAACATGAAAAAGCGCATCAGTTATCTCAGATGGGAGATGCCTCCTGAGCTGCCTCTAGGCATGACCCAGGCTGGGCACTACTAGCCTTCACACACTGATCATGAGCCAAAGAGATTTTGGCTCTTGGTACACCTTCAATACCCTATTACATCAGCAGCTTTTCAGCTACAGTGCATAAGGAGGATAAATAGGAAGAGTTTCACATAAGATTTTGAAGAAAACATGGCTTTCCACTGGACTGATGACCTACACCTCCTTGTGAAGTCAACATTTAGGAGCTGCAAGTTGGTATCCAGGCAGTTTGGTAATTACCATCAACTAGTGAATTCCCCAAAAAGAGCAAGTTTCAGGCTAACCTGACTGTTCAATCATATATGTGCTTGATAAAGCACACAAAGATACAAGAACGAAACAAGAAGAAAGATGGCAATTGCCCTCCAATTTAGGATGATTCTTTAACTTTCTTGTGCTATCAGGAAAGGAATTTCACTTTTCTTTCTGTTTCCAGGTTTCTCTTTAACAGCTCTCAAAGTCTTTCCTTCATCATATTACCTGCATTATATATACACTGCCCAACAACATATCACATATTAATATGAAGCTTCAGGGCAAAATCCTAACCTCTCTAAAGTTAATAAGTGTTTTATCACGCAACTTCCTGGGGCCATAATTTAATTGCTGGAAAAGGTAAAAGCAGCCTAGAGAATATGTAGGTGCCATCACTGTAACTAATGTACTCTCCAAGGTAAACAAAATCCTGAAAATAACTTATTATTAACACTATTAACCTAACATCCCTTTAGCTCAAAAAAGGGCTTGTCTTCATTAAAATGGCATCCAAATATCACTTATCAAATTGGCAGATCTCATTAGTTAGTTTTCACCTTTAAAATCTAATCAGTATCTTAGTCCCAAATCATTTTTATGCTCCTTCCTCATTACAAAAACTGCTATTTTCAACTTAATCAGTTTTACTACTTAGTTATATTTCATTAGACACAAAAAACCCCCCTGTGAGAGTGGGGTAGTCTGTTAAAGAATATATTAAACCTAGAGCTTGGTTTCTGAGAAATAAAGTGCTCTACAGGATTCCTAAGAGAAGAGACTGAAGGAAAAATCATCCTAACAGAATTTTAGGAGCTATACCTTGCAATATATTATTAGGCTTAAAATGCACTATGTTTAAAAGAACTCTCAAATTTATTCAAGTGGAATTATTGCCAGTACATAATTAGAGTAACACCTATTTTTCCTGTGTGCAAACCTCCTAAATCAGCAAGAGTAGCATTCAAATCCGAGGTATGCATTCACATCAAAGGCTGAGCATTTATCAGCTCTCCTGGGTTGGGGGAGCAGGGGAGGTGGGGGGGGCAGGAGCAACCCACAAACCCAAAAAACTTTCAGCAATTTTTGATGGTGACAGGCATGACAGACCACAGTGAGCAAAATCCCACTGTTCTCATGTTTATTTGAAGGTTATGAGGTTGCTGAGCAAAGTTGAAATTCCCCTGAAAACCAAATGAAACCATTTTTGTAGGACCTAATAGAAGAGATATGTAACTGCATTACAAAGCACATCTCTGTTACTAAGTTTTGGTGTTCCTCTGACTGTATGATGCATACTAAAAGCTGACCACAATATTTTTGTTTCACTTCAAAAAGAAATTGATTTATCTTTTGTTCAGGTTTAAGTCATGGTTCAGTTCTGTTCACCTTGTATAAGAGAAATGAGAGCAAACCACAGAGATGATCGATGCAAAAACTGAAACCTCACAATAATTCAGTGGAGAAGACATTATTCAAATTCAAGTTGGTCTGATCTAAGAGTTCACCAAGGTCAAGGCTAAGATTTTAGATAATAATAATGAGAGATGACAAATGCTAAAGTTGCAACGTCTTAAAAAAGACTGATTTGAAAAAGCACCAAGGTTTAGGTGAAAAAAAATCAGAGTTCTGCAAATTGCTTTCAGTTCATCACCCTCAGACTGAAGCACTCTGCGTCAGTTCTTTTATTTAAACCATGGCTCATGTGCCCAGCTGTCTGAGCTGGACTGTCCGTAGCAGTGTTAGGGACACTGCACTTGAACTGAACATCAAAACTAAGGTCCTGGCTTCTAATACATTAAGAAGAAAGTCGTACACCATTAAACCTAAACTAGGAGCAAGGTTGAGCCCTAACGCACCATCCATCCACAATGCAACTCCCTCAGTCCCCTTGGTCTCTGACCATTTCTCAAAGCTCTTTCTGAGCACTGGTGCAGCAGAAGCTAGACAGTCAGAATCTGCACTCAGAGCTTGTCCTAAGTGAGGACTAAAGTGATGGGTGTTTTCAGTCCATCTGATTGCTTAAATGATCAGTGAGTGCTACCTTGCGTCAACTTGTTTGATTTTCCTCTGAAACAGATGAAAAACATTCAAAATTTTCCCCATGCCACAGCTGAAAGTGGTAACCAAAGGCCAGGAATATGGGAAACTACCCAAGGCTACTCTTGTATAGCTACTGTCTCCAAAGCATACGTTGTAGAACAAGTCTTTATATGTGATATCAGTGTCTTCTCTCTGCTTAGCTACCACAGCTACTTAACATCAGGCTCCATTTACTGCCTGTACCGTGTCAGTGTGCATTTGGTGAACACAACAGCAGCTGTTCAGGTCATCGGCCCAGCCTGGACCCTATCTAAACCATAAACCAGAAATAGATCTGCAAGTTCGTATCAACAAGACCGCTAATGTCTCCTCTTTGGTGACTGCCTTCTCCAACCAAGTCTTTTATTTTCTAGGAAGAAATTTTCCTGAATATCACTGTATAGACACCAGGAAAACACTAGCATTAAAATATCATTTCCAAAGGAGAAAACAAACTAGGCCACTGTACTGCTTGAACACAGATGAAAATGCGCACAATACAATATTTAGCTGTGTAAGAGATACTGCTGCTCAGATGTCTGCTGCTCAGAGAAAATTTATAGCTCAAATGTTGTATGAATCAGTGTGATGGCTGCTGTCAACTACAAATATCATCTGCATATTACACACCTACCACATGCAAAATACTCCCACAATGATCTTATTAAGGGGGCTGTGCCATACATCAAAATAATGTTATACCTACAGCGGCCCATAGGTGCTAAAATACGCCCCTTACTGCTTCTTTTGTACACAGGGAAAAATGACACACTTGTGGGTACACTTGTTCATTAACTCTGACAGATAATTCAGAATACATGCTTGATATTACAACTTCAGTATCCGAAAGCTGTAGAAATAAAAATGTACTAAATGTTAGTGAAAGAGAGAAAGAGAGAGAAACAAAGATGACAATTATTTGAGCTACACAGAATTTTAGACGGGTAATAATTAATTTGGTGGCGAGTAGCTAAGATGAGTGATAGAAAAATCTCACAAGCTTTCTTGAGTAGTATCTAAATATATCTGGGTCCGAAACAGAAGAGAAACTTTTTCAACAATTATTTCTGAGTTTCCTTCTTCCATCCTTTGTGGGAGAACCAACTTCTCTTATTTACTTTAATACATAAAAAGCAAAAGAAACTCTGCACATAAACATGCAAGAATTGAGGACTAACTTGTACTTATTCATAGCCTTGAGTAGATCAGCATTCATTAAGATAGGATAAAACTGAAGAGAAAAATTCCAAAAAGTTTTGTCTCAAAAAGACAGCCTTATATGGCCGATACCATTCCTACCTCAGCACTTTCAATCAACATGGATATTCCTCTCCACTTGTAGCAAAGCTTAATTTCCTAGACAGTGTATAGCATACCCTTTGAATATCAACATATTAGCACAGCCTTTTGAATATCAACCAGCTGCAAGAGTAGCTTTGGCAGGACTGCCTCTTCATTCCTTACTCAGAATTAAAGACAACCAAGCCAGAGGCTGAAAGGAGAAGGAAGAAGCCCCCATCCCACCATGCATGGGCAATATGGGGCCCAGAAGAGATGACAGCAGCAACAGGAAGGAAAAAAAAAACACCAGCAGATGAGTTTTAACTTGCATGTCAGAAACCAGCTGTGATTTTACCAAGCACCATGATCAGACAGAATCAAAGTTTTTCTTAGAACAGCGTTGCGTCAAGAGCTGAACCTACTCGTTGGGAACCAAGTGGATTCCTCTCCGCCACTTTTCCTCTGCTGTATGAAAGCTACGCATAATCCACCCTGTTCCATATTTTTTAAGCAGAACCAATTACATTGTTCATTCAAAGGTTAGGCCAACACATATGGCATGCAATTCAGAACAGTAAACATGAAAACATTTGTCATTAATTATTATAACCCCCAAGTAAAAAGTAAATATAGTTACCTACAAAGATTATGTCATTTTCTATAAAAGGAGGCGGCAGTGGATGCTCACTAGCAATGAGTTGTAGCCAGTACAATAATTTGAAAATTTATATACACAGTTGGCGCTCCTGCCAGCAAATAACGTATGCAATTACTGCTACTGTTAATGTGCCTGCATGCCTAATTTCTGGAGCAGCATGCCGAGTGCTCTCCCCTTAAGGTGGCTTGAGCAACTGGTCTGTATTTTAACAGAGAGAACTGTACATAATGAAAGCAGATCTTTCAGGAGACAAGCCACGCTTTCAACTCGTTCTTGCTGCCAGAGTAGTAATTGCAGTGAAATGGAAAAAAACAAGTACACACCTACTATAAACAGATGGCTAATAAAAATTTGGGGAGTTCTTTGAATACAGAAATTGAGTACTCTAAAAAGACACCTACATAACAAATGCTTGGACATGTTGTCTCCTTTTATAGACTACTTAAAGATGTGGTCTTTAGCTCAGCAGCTGAACTGTTTGTTCCTTTATTGCCAATTATACACAGAAGTTTCAGAATACATGTATACCAAATATTCAGCCTTTATAATAGAATGTATCAAATGTACTCATGCAATACAGGCAATAGGTATTAACTACAAATATGACATACCCAGACATGGTAATGAATTTTTATGTTATAGATCACAGCTTTCTGGTCTACCATCTTTATATAAAGAGTAGTCTTGATGAAATTAGGAGGTTACAATATACAGTAAAAATGCACCTTGGTCCACAGAGGTTTACTCATGCCTGCAAACATCTGCTCTTGTTTTGCACTTCCATTTGAAGACAAGAACAAATATTTCCATTTGCTCAAAAATGTTGACAGGTGAATCGGTGTTTCAACATTAAAGTAGGTCAGCCCATGTTGCATTATTCAGTGTAGCAACGTGACACTTCTAAATGATAAAATATTGTCTAATACAAATTTGAAGTGATACAAGCATATATCTGCTTTCTGCACAGGAAAAGCTGCTTTAATTTGAAATTGTCCCTCCTCCACCTGTAAGAAAAATGTGAAGTATTACAAATCAATTCTTTTTGCCTGCCTATCCTCTTCATCCCAGACAATAGCTGGGCAAACACATGAAATAAGGACAAGCGCATGTCTGTTCCCAGGCAGCACAAGTGACATTTAAAGGGACATCATCAGCTTCAAACATAGTCAAGTAGAAGCAAAAGGAAGAATAAAAGCTACATCAGGTACTAGAAGCTTCCTGGAGTCTCCCCTACCAATTCAGGGAGGCATAACCAAGCCATTTTCTGTTTCTTAGAACGTGTTCTCTCCCCTGTTTGTGTTTCAAAACTCATGGCCCTAAGGAAAACGCAGTCTGAATGTTCTACATTATCTGTACACAGAAATACTTGTCAGTGGGAAAAGTAAACAAAGCAAAGTTGGTACCTCTCACCTGCCTCATTTGCACTAATTCTATGTAGCACTCTAAGTGATATGAAGCTGGATATTTTCAGGAAGTGTTTATCAGACAAATGTTTGCCCCTGAAAACAATAAGCAGAAATCAAAAACGTATTTCTATCAAGAAATAAAGTGATTTATGCAAAAAAACCCCCGTTATATTCTCCTTTTTAGAATATGTTATTCTGTCACAGGTTGGTGACACCATATATCTACTATAGAGTTTCTTCCATGGAAAGAAAATAAATTTTTAAGACTGCAGACAAAGACCTTGAGCACTTACTTAGCTCAGGTAGTAAGCTGTGTCTTTTTGGAACGAGAAGAGCTAAATTCTTTTTCAAGGGGAAAAAAAAAATAACCCAACAAAAAAAAACCCCTAAGCTAATTCAGTACTTAATTAAACTACAATGTTGCAATTTAAAAAAAAAAAAAAAAAAGAAAAGAAAAAAGAAACCTCTAGTGTCCTATGTGTAACCTAAGTAATTATTAATTAGATCATTGAAGAAGGTATTTATACACAGTCTGAAGCATCAATTTATGGAGTAACCAGCCTGAAATGCCATATTTTAGCATTGTAGAGAATAGGTTTCACAACTTTAAGTATGTTCATTTGTCTTTATGGGCAAGCAATCTGGTTATTCAGCAAAGACTATACATATGCTTAAAGTTAAATATACCTGAAAATAGCCTTGCAGGTGGAACTGCCCATAATCATAGTTGCAGCAGATATGATGGAAGAAAAACCCTACAACCTTTTAAAGCAATATTAGCAGAGGAAACTGGTGTGGATTTATCGAAGAATAGAGAAAGAAAAGCAGTCTATTATATTATGTTGTACTACCTCCCCATTAACAGCATGTTCCTGTGTGGTGGTTTTATTTGCCTCTGACCCTTAACAGATGTGATACAATAGATTCAGCCCTTCTCTGCCACACTTCATAAAGCCTCCAAAACGACAAATGGATCAGAACTAACTGGAGAGAAGAGGGAAGGCTGAGTCTCTAAATGTAAAACAATGGTCATAGAAGCCCACGTTTAGGTAAATTGATTTCTCTATTTAAAAAAACAAAAAAAAAAAAAGTGACTACAATACGGTCATCTTTTATTTTTGGAATGTTTCAGATTAACAAAGAAACCCCCCCCGTGAACTCTTCAAACACATGCTTAAAATAAAACTCCAACAACTCTGATCTAGCTATGTGTAAACATAAGAGCTCCACTTAGATACTTTCTGTAGAAAAGGAAAAAAAGAAAAAAGGCAGTGTCTATTCTTGGCAGCATTAAAATTTCGGCCAAATGTGTGGGTGGGAGGCTTGGTTCTGGCTACTGACACTACTTCTCCAACTCACAGAAATTAAAGGGAAGGAGGAGTCTAGCTGAAGCAATAGTGAACAAAATCACTGATACTCTTTCTCTCAGTCTTTCCCCCAATTTACAGATCCTTTCTCTCCCAAATGCTCATTTACAGCACATGCCAAATAACCCAAAGCACAATGTTACAGTGTTTGTGCTCCCACACGCTGTTGATAACACACTGGTAAACACAACAGCCAGCTATTTTGATGGCGTGAATTTCTATGGGTCTGTCTTCTTGAACATGAACTCTTGCATAAAGCTCAACAGTAAAGCTGGAAAATAAAGATCTCCTAAAATTTCAGCTATAAGAACCAAGTCTGTGCATCCTGTCTTTAATACATTTTCTTCCAACCAACACTCCTATCAAACACTTATCCACATGAAATCGCCAAGACTTTTAAACTCCAATCTGTGGCTAAGGTTAGCCATGCTCAGATCATTCTTTTAAACTTTTTGATCAACCACATCTTAATAGATTTAACATATGAACAGGCTTCATTGCTCTATCTGTTCCAGCCACTGTATTTATCAAAGAGTTGCTCTTATTAATTTTTTTTAGCAGTCTCCTGTTTCTCTCTTTCCTTTAGGTCACTTATCACAGTAATTTAGAGACTCGGAATGTTGTATATGACCATCACGTTGTCACACAACACCAGAGTGTTTACCATTTTACCCTTTAAAATACCCCTGACAGCTCTCGCTTCCATCCAGGTGATTCTAATTACGTTGCAGAGACAGATTTCTTCAATATTTACAAATTGATATATACCTTCATCAAAAAGCATGGATCAACAGGTTCAGAAGCAGTTTTTCCAAGCAGGAATTGGCAGTGCCTGCACTGGAAAATAATGATAGCACTTGTTTGAGTGTTTTTGCTTTGGTTTTGCTAGTCCTTCCCCCCACCCCTTTTCCTTCACTAATAGCAGTGGAACGTATGGCGTAGAACATTCACCTCCTTGCTGAAAGAAAGCTTATGATAGGGTGACACATCAGTTACTAATTTTAATTCATTTGTTTTTATTGTGCCTTGAGAACACTCAAAAAACATTAGTTTTCCTATTACAGTGTGATTCTCCATAGAAAACTGACTAAACAGTGACACCATGGGGTGCCTTGCCTGTTCATGCTAATTAATTTTCACCTAAAATTAAATAGCATGTTAAGCATTTCAACTGCTACCCCTGTGTATCAATCAGGAAGAAAAAAAAAAAAAAAGTGCATTTTTCACCTGCCACATGACTAAACACTAAAGATTATTAAATAAAGTAGAATATAGTTGTGACGCCAGTCAGACAACACAGCCCATTTGCTCTTCCAGAGACGTACTGGACTGTCATGGGCAAGACCACAAACAACAACTCGTAGTGGATCTGGATCCCAGGGTTTATCCAAAAACCAAAGAGATTAGAGCTGTTGCCCTGGGTTGGTTAAAGGAGAATCAAGAATACTCGGGGTGGTACTGAGTAAGCAGCTACTCTATTACAACATCACATACTCAAATTGTAGCTTGTTTTAAGCGGAAGTGCTTTACCTTCTGTCAGCAATTATTCAAATGTTTTCATGACTGTGGCCCTTAGCGCAGCCTCTCGGTGTTATCTGGCTGGCACAAAGCAGAATACTAAACTGGCTGCCAGGGCTGTTTTCCGTGGGTGATGGGTAGCCAGACTAGCAGCCCCTGTGCTACCCCGATTTAGGAGATAGAGCTACGAGATCAGGAAACCATGTCTGGCCAGTTGCGAGTCACTGTGACAGCCCAATACCTCTTGGGTTATTGTGGCTCGATACAAATGACAGCTCTGATCTCCTCTATTTGCAAACTGTTCTTCACCTGAGCTCTGTAATCGCCCTATTTTTCACTATTGTTATTGTTAGGAGATACCAACCCCCAAATAGAAACTTTTCCTTCAAGACTTCATCTTACTTCTCAGAGTTATAACCTCTGATCATGCCATCACTGTCCAGGCGGAAGGTGAAAGAGTTCGAGCACGGCTGAAATGAAGATGGAGAATCCTGTTGTAGAAAGTCCCGCTTTCCAGGCACCAGACTGAGAGGGCTGGCCCTGCTTTAGGACCACATCCAGCAAACTGGCATCCCTGAGAGCAGCTCTGACACGCTCGATTTCAAATCACCGCTATTACAAACGGGATAGTCCCCCTCCAGAAGGACAAAACACTAGCATATATTCTATACACCAGGCAATGACACCTTTATAATGACTTAATATTTTTGCTGAGGTATCAGCAGGTCCCTGTGCTGAGCAACCCCATGTTCACATTCTTACATTTTCCATAGACATTATATAAAAACTGTTCTATTGCTTTCTCAGCCAATACTCTCCAAAACAGAAGAATAAAGCTGAATGCAAATTAAGCTGAGGAATCTGAAATGGATCTAACTTCAGACATAGCAAAGTTGTAAAGTGATCATTAAAATGCTGGTGACAGATATGCAAACAGATACACATTTTTTTTCCTGTATATTTTCTTTCTTGTTTTTTTTTTTTTTTTAAACCACAAATTATTTGCATTCATTTTCACTTTTAGGGGAAAAAACCAATCAAGTTAGAAATGCAGTTTTAAGGACAGACACGAAAGATACTTCTGGAGATAGAGACAGAAGTACAGATTAAGTTCTATATTTTTAAAACAGTTTTGATAGTCACATTTATATCCAACTCATTAATTTAAAGGTCTGTTATAATTACAGCCTTGCCTGTGAGCTTTATGATATCTCCAATAGAATTTATGGGTCCAGAACCAAATTAATATTTATTATTTTAATTTTAGTCATATGGATGAATCCCAAATCAAGACTTAGGGCCACATTGTACTCGGCATTGTACAGACAAACATGACCTAAACTCTCTTTACTAACACACATCTAGGCATGCTTAAAACAGTAAAATCAGTAAGAGATAAAGTCAAATATAAAGCAAAAGCAGACTGCACAGCAAACATTTGTTTTAGTATAGACAACTGTTTCTCTCGTTGTTCCTGATCAGTATTTTTTCCATTTCAATGGAATTTTCAGTTCTCACTTACTTAGGTGATAAAAATGAGGCACTTTTTCACGGGCTTAACATCCTTAAGAGACGCTTCAAGTGGTACATCTTATCCGATTCTCACTTTAACAAGCTGGACAACTTTCTTCCAACTAGTTCAAGATCAGTCAGTACCGAAAGCACGCTCTGCACATCTGGCCTTGCCGTGCTGAAGTAAATGGGAAGCTCAGTACTGACTTCAGTAGACCTCAGATTTCATATGCTGTCCCAGAGGTCAGGAAAGCTAAAAGCTTAGCCTTGGATCACTACATTCAAATAAACTTGGGAAATGATCAGATCCAGTTGAGCACTTCGAATCCGGATTCTGCCTCTAATAGTAAGAAAAATTATCCCTGCTTTGACGACACATCAAGAAGTATGAATCATTGCCAGTGAACCATTTCAACTGCAGCAGCTAAGCTGTGAGAATAGTAAAATACATTCATAAATGCCATCAATGAACACACCCAACGTGGAAAGAAACCACAACATCGATGCTACGCAGTACCTTCCAGATTTCCATGCATTTAAAATATAGTCCCTTGTGGCTAATTACTTTAACAATCTCAACTTTCGAGAGCCAAATATGAGATATCTCAAATCAGCTCCTTGAAACCAGACGCATTCAGGAGGTCACCAGCTTGGTAGCTCAAAAAAGGAGGCACTCAACTTTTTGAAATGTACATCATTGTGCTGCATTCTGAGGAACAGCAAGAGAAATTACTATTGTAGAAAGTCATATTAACTCTTTTATAAATGACGTTCATTCAAGTGGGCTGAAAAAAACATTATCTGCCCTAAGGAAATGAATTTAGCACACTGGTCTTGGTCTGCCTGGAAGAACCCACTTCTTTTGGGTGCACATCTCTAGACACAATGCCGTGGGTTATTATTTGTTTTCTAAAACAAGCCTTAACTCTGTTTTTCCGAATCCTGTGTCTCTCTAGATTTCTCAGGGTGACACAGTACTGTGAGAGACATCATGTCTGATCACATCAGTCAGATTGCATTAAGCTGTGTCAGTAATGACTGCCAATGTGACTGATGTAACACACCATCACACTGCTTCCTCGTCTGTGAAATATGAGATGGATGTGGGAGCAAGGAGAAGAGGAAAAAGAAAAATCACAAAAATTTCATACTAATAGAAAATGAATTTAAAGAAAGCTGTTCCTGTGCTCCCTTTCAAAACCAAAATTGATTGAAAATCTTTTATTATGTTAGGGACTAAAATAACAGTAGTGAGTATGATATCTCTGCAGTCAGCTTTGCAGATGTCTGCGTTGTACTGAGCACAACTTTTTAAAGAAAAAATATGAAAACTACAGGATGGAGCCTAAAGAGTTTTGCATGTAAGGAAGAACTGCTTATTCAAAAACCTGCATGCCAACTCCTTTGACACTCCTTGAAGAATGCTCTCTTCTTTAATAATTCTGTTTATGTGAACACATCAGGTAAAACAAAGCAATCTAACACTTGAACACTACTGGAAAACCATAAAAATTTGGTGGACCCGAAAGCTGCTGGTTATTGTTTTATGATTGAGTATTTTAACATTATTAACATGCCAGTCGCTAACAAATTTCTGAGAACTCTTCCTGGTGCCATCTGATTCTTTTGGCACTGGCTGAGGACGGTCAGAGGCGTTTACTTCCCTTGGTGACTGATGGGGGATTACGATCGGAGCGTGCCCAGGCTGCAGAGCAGGGCCAGCAAAGCCTGCAGTAACAGACCTGCAAACGCCTCGGTCTTTCAGTGCTAATGTAGACTCACAGGCGAGATTTAAGCTATCTCCAGCAATGCCAGTGTTACAGAAGCCAGCATATTACTTGTCATGGATGCATCCTCCCTAACCCTCAAAAGACTAGGCAGTCATGAGAATCCAAAACAAATCAAAGCTTGGAAAGCAGCTAGAACAGTAAGACTTTCATATGGTACACAGCAGAAAAAATCAGCCTCTTTCAAAGCAGATCACTTTCTAAAATCCCACACAAAACTAAGGCACAAAAATTGTGAGTAGTAACAAACACATAAGGGCCATTTATCCTTTTAACTTCCTACTATATATATTTATTTATTTTTCCTGGCCAGTTGGAGAATTCTCACAGCCAAATCCTCAGAAATCTAGCTGTACATGAGCTGCCGCACTGCTATTTCCAATATAAAGCACTCAGCTTGAACTGGCAGTCAAATCTCAAGCAACAAGATGAACCACTGGCTCTTCTTCTTCCATCTTTGCCTCCCTGCTGAAATTACACGAGGCATGTTAAAGTCCTTTGTACCAGCACCACTAGAAACTGGAGGTACCAAACATTTTTTTATAGGCTGACGCTCACCTGATCATAAGTAGTAACTAATATCACACTTCTGTAGCAAAAGAAATCACACAATCAACTGGCTGTACTAAATGCAACTTAGGAAGGGAGTAGTCTTTTTGCACATTTGTCCTTTTTTTTTTTTCTCTCTCCAAGTAATAAGACCCAGCAAAGCACTTCTGGGTTTGATGGCAAACAGAGTGCAGCACTGCCAGGTAAATTAATTAAATCCATTACAAGCAGCAGGAATTTCATCCCATGTAATTCTGGAGAAATATAGCGCTTTTTTCCTTTTTCTTTTCTTTTTCCTTTTTTTTCTTTTTCTTCTTTTTCCCTTTTTTTTTTACCCCTTTTTTTTTTTTTTTTTCCTTTTTAGTTGTCCCATCGTGACCTACCAAAACAATATAGTGGCCATGCAGTGGGGCAGAGGTAATACGCCTTGCAGGGCCTGGAGGAAAACAAAGTCACACATGCAGCAAACACACAGACAGGGAAATGCATGGCATGTTCAAAGCCAACATATTGATCCTCGGTAACCAATCCTACAGCGCGCTCTCTGCCAAGTGCTCAATCCTGTATTAGTTTTAGCTAATGGCCCAGCTGCAGGGGTAGCTATGCCTGCCAGTAAGCCCATAAGCTCATACGGCAGCGTGATTTGCAGGGAGGGGGGAGATGATTGTTTGCATTAAACAGATCTTTGCTCTGTTTACAACAAAACAGCTGACCAGACTTTTGCCCTGTACACAAACGATTGTGTGCAGGTCTCTAAGCCAGTTTTGCAGTTCACTAGGAACTTGACCATATATAAGCAACAGATAAAAAAAACCCTTTGAATTTGCTTGCTGCGGAAATAAAATAGCCTAAATATGTTGTCATATTTGCACAAAAATGAATCCTTTAAAAAAGATTAATTTATATTAAAGCATGCACTTTTAAAATAAAGTTTTTACATTTGCACACACACACAAAAACATCTGTTCCAAACTACACCCCCAAAGGTATTTAAGTACCTTGATCACTCTGAGC
Organism: Balearica regulorum gibbericeps; assembly: GCF_011004875.1. Taxonomy (NCBI): domain Eukaryota; kingdom Metazoa; phylum Chordata; class Aves; order Gruiformes; family Gruidae; genus Balearica; species Balearica regulorum. Next base: position 19,214,418 of record NC_046194.1, read on the forward strand.
TTTCACCTCAAAGACTAGTACATGACAAGCAGAAGAAAAATAATTGGCCAGGTAATGTTTAGAGTCACACGGGTACATTTGAAGGTCTAGCCCTGTCCTTAGACTTGATTTCTAAATGCATCCAGTGTTCTGATAAAAATCAGCCCTCGATGTGAAATAGGAAGTGAATACATTTTTGCTTCATTTCAGCCTTATCTCCAAAGGTTATCTCTCCTCCCAACACATTTTGCTTACAACAGAAAAGAGACTATACTTGCCGTGATGTTGCCTCAGTAAATTGCGTGAGTCAAATTAGCTGGTGCATCCATTTTCCACAAAATTTTTTCTGAAGCCTAGAGCTCTTGTCCAAGAGAGTATGTATAAATTAATTGTCTTCAGAAGGATATTATGCGAATATTGGAACTGGGAAGTCTGTATGCAAACACTAACATTAAAGAGCTGAACAGAATGCAGAGCATAAGCCTACAGGTGGAAATATAATTTACTACAAACGGCTTCGTATCTCATGCAGAAAAGTTGCATTTGCCATTTCTCCAACTTACGTTCTGTTCAATAGAAATGGAATTACGGGATATTGCTTGCTGGACTTGTGGTAGGGAAGAAATTAGTGATATTTCTAACTTGATCAAATTTTAATTTTAATTTCTAATTCAAATTCTGCTTTCCAATTTTACAACCAACCTTGGAGAAACAGAGTTTTAAAGTCTGTTTAAATATCTAGTTCCAGTGACACTCAAACACCATTTCTAGGACATAGCAACCCTTCCTGCTTTCTAGAGCTTTTTCCTGTCCAGAACAGGCACAAGGCTATACGAAATATTGCCACATACCAACACATTAGACAGTGATAAGGTCATGAAGTCAGTAATTTATTGGCTACATCTTCTTATCCAGTGTCATTCAGGAATCAGCCTGTTAGCCACGTTTTCAAAATACTCCTCCAGAATTAAAAAAAAACCAAAACAAAACAAAAAAACAACACCACAACAAACCAACAGCAAAGCTACAAAGGAACGAAGAAAAATCATCTCCTTTAGACCAATGCAACAGAGCCATGTTCTCTTCCAGGTCCCTGAGCAAACACATAGTTTACTTTGGTGCCCTTGGTTCAATCATTAACGGAAGTTTGAAACAAGTTCTTGAGTAAGGGAACATCTTTCTCTTGGGAAACTAATCTGCAATCAAGACCGGGTGTATCTTCAAGGTAAGGCAGGCTGAAATTGAGTAAAAGAGCAGAGCTCTTTGGTCTAGTTCACCCTATGGCACCCTACTTCACCCAAGGCATCTCACCCAGTTTCACATGGAGGCTGCTATATCAAAGAAAACATACAAACACTACCAAACATAAACCTACAGAAGGAAGACATGAGACTGTGACTCAGTCCCCTTTCCGGTGATGTGTTAGCTGAGCCAGCCATGTTTTGTTCCAGGTTCTCTCTGTTTCCAAACGCTGAATTAGATTTTAAACACTTCCAACAGCAATCAAGTCAGATATACTGATGAGACATTTCTATGAGCATCCCTAATTTGCTATAGACCTGGAGTGTTCTTGACCACGTGCAGAGCACAAAAGAAACTATCAAACCTGTCCAGAACACACGCTGATCTAAAGAGTGCTTTAAACATGTTAAACAGCAGACCAGAACTTAGTCCCTAGAAAGGCACATACTAGAAAGCAAATTCCTTGCCACTAACGTGCATACTATAAATGAAACTGTAAAAAGCTAACCAGCCCAATGACACCTTGATGCCCAACTACAAGCAACGAACACAGACGTAGTTGAGATGTCTGCCTGGAAGCTATCTTCTAACCCAGATGACAGCAACAGAAAAAATACATTCAAGAGCTTGGCATCGGAGTCTTGCAGCTGTCAGAGCACAGAGTGGCCACAGGTGTTACTTCCAACCATGAAATCCACCAGGGAGGGAGAAGGCAAATGTGAGTACAAATGCTACCAGCAAAACAGGGAGTACAGGGCAGACATAAAAACTCTTCAACTGCTATTTACATTGTGACATAGAAATGGCAAATTCGTAATCTTACCCTGTTGAGTGTGTGCCTTTAATGCAGGCAAGTCAGCACCTGCCAAAGACTCTTAAAAGTAAGAACCAGAGTGAGATGTAATAAAAAAAAAAATATAATCAGAGCATTAAATAACTGAGGGGAGAAGACACAGCCCCTTCCTTCTTTCCTCAGTGATTGCTCAGTGATCTGGAGATGTACCCGTTTCTATGCATTTTTCCTCTTGCTCCGTTCAAGGCCTTCTCCTTTCATCCCTGTGGTCAGCTGTCATTTTTCATTACATGAGCCATCCATGCAGGATGCTACTTCTCTGAGTGTCACCCTTACAACTATACTCATGTCCTCTACAGAGCTATGTAAATAGCTGCATGAAAACTAGTAATGTTAGAGGTGACTCTGTGAAATGGCCGAGGAACTCATGTCAACAGAATTAGAGTAATGGATCATTTGCAGCATTCGTGAGAGAAGAAAGGTCACTCTCAGTGAACCCAAGTACAGTCATTCCCTCCCTTTTCCTTTCCTCCCTCCAAAATAAACTGATACATAAGGTGGGAAGTTTCAGCAGTAGAATGTTAGGAAAGTGTTTAAGGAAGTGTTTAAGGTCAGGGGCTTTGGGCAACCTGGTCTAGTGGAAGATGTCCCTGCCCATGGCAGGGGGGTTGGAACTAGATGATCTTTGAGGTCCCTTCCAACCCAAACCAGTCTACGATTCTACGATTCTGTGAAAGTCATTACAATGGTGCAGTTCTGCAACACACAGAAATAAACCAGACAGACTTGCTATTGCAGCCAAAGGAAGATGCAGGTCTCAGCTACCCTCCTATAAGATGCTTACTCACTCCAGGATTGGAATCCATCATTATCTCTATGCATATTTTAATTCTCCCCTTTTAAAAACAGAAATTAACATAAGAGAGCAGTAAAAGTCAATATTCCTCATGAAATCTACCTTAATAGCAATAGAAAGCATTACTTCCATCTCATGGAATTTCAATTTTAGAAAAATTCTTGCTTTTCCTACAATATACTAAATATGGATTTTTTAAAAACTTTATCAAATTCAAATGTTTTGACAGCCAGATTTCCCCTCCCCTTTCCATTTGTTCCCTTTATTCATAAATACACCTGTAATAATCAAGCATATACACAATACTAACAGACTTGATTCCTTAATCCACACAAATTCTGAAAAATTAGCTAAATCCCTTCCTGTTATATCCTATCCAGCTTAAAAAAAACCAAACCAAACCAAAACAACCCCCACAAAACCAAACAACAAAAAAACCCCATCCAAAAAACCCCACCATACCACAAAACATATTTGCCCCAAACAACAGCTGGACCTAAATTTGGCCATGTAGTTTTTTGAAAATACAAGAAATCAGTTGTGGTGTAACCACAATGCTTAGATCATAGATAGTCCTTCAGATAGACGAAGCAGGCCATGGTTTAAGTGCCTTAGTTTTTAACTATGGCATGTTCAAACTATTGAGAAGGACAATAAGAGTTGAACCCAACGATAAAAATAAAGCCTGTTTGGAAACCTTATATTCTTCATCAGATAGGATTAATGCTCTTCCTCTTCAGTGCCTTGACTAAATAAATGCAAAACTCGAACAGATCTCAGTCAAGTTAAGATTTGACGTGCCACTAAAATAGCACTTAAGCAGTGCTTAGTGTCCTACCTGAAACACATCAAAGGGCTTCACATAAGCAAAATTCTCTACTCTAACAAGAAAAAATAGTACAACATAGATGTTGTGATTTATAGGATACCCAACTGCTACTATATGGCAACATGTGATGATTTCAAAAACACTGTTAAAAATATTATGCAATCAGTCTAGACACCAATGTTTAATTCTGTTCCCTCCATTTGTTTTCATGATGGGACATATATCATAAAATACGGGGTGAAATTCACAACTGAGGTTAATGTGGTTGTTTAGTTTTACACTTGCCTGACAGAATGGAACACGCTTCAGATAAAGAATTATGAAAGGTGTAAACTGAATTGAGTTGTAAAAACCCTTAGATACCATATTTTAAATACTCTATTTTTTTACAAAGGCAGAAGCATTGTTGTAAGTAGTTGTACGGGTGAGTACTTCGTCCAACTTAAAGATTACCATGAGAAACAGTCTCACCCTCTTAAAGAAAAGTGGAAGGCTGAACTATTAGCTTTTCTAAAATGTGCTCTGTTTGTTTTGAAACAGAAGTAATAAAAACACTACACTTAAAATATATTATGAATGTACAATAGAGATAATTGTTTTCATTTGGGTAACCTTCGGTAACATCTAATCTAGTTAAGTGACACAGATGGGGTTTTTGTTCACTCAAGTGTAGGTAATTAGTCTTCCATGTAGCCATTTATTTTAATGGGAGCTGCACAAGCCAACAACTCCTGAGGTTTATCCCTGCCCCAAAAAACTTCCAGTTGTATTTCCTGACAGAAAATAACCTCAAGTAACAAAGTCTAATTGAGTGCAAGTCATCAAGGAAATTAAGATCTATGTTATTAGATAGGATGAGTATCTCAATATAATACAAAAAAAGTTATTAAGCCACTTTACAGTGAAACTAACAGCAACAGCATAATTTTTCCATATCACAAAATTTGATTAAATATCTATTATGGTCAGATACTGAATTTACTCGAGTTGGATGGGAGCTTTGTTACTTGAATTCAGAAGATCAGGAAAACACCTTGAATGCTATTTGAATCTTAGAGATAAAATTCTGTGTTCATTTAAAAGGGCATTTACTGCTGTGCTCAAGATTTGTAGGAATCTGAAAATGCATCCAATGTTTTGAAGCTGGAGAGGAGCCTCTTCTCACTTCAAGCTTGGGTGGTTGTTTGAGCTTTTGTGTATGCCTGCTGTATTTGCTGAAGATAAACAACTCTCCAGTCAGATTTTGTCTTTATGAGCCATGACTAAACACTACGCTCAGTTTCAATTTACCAGATGAAGGCCCTAAAAATGCATTTTTCAAATTAGATTTTTCCTTGTTAGCATTTCCATTTGTATTCTGGTGTGAGTGAAACTCATCAATTAAAAGACTTCTAAACTGTGTAAGCCCAGGTAACAAGGCACATAGTATGGGGGGGGGGGAAGAGATGTTCGGTAGGGAAAAGCACATGTTTGCTACCATATAGCATCCAGGAGAGTGTTCAGGTGCTCTCTGTGTTCAAGGACCTACTTGGGATGTAGCGAGCCTTCAGCATGACACAGCACAGACAGATTGCAAAAGCTATTTCATTCTGTTGTCAGAAGCTGAGACCACTGAAATTCTAAAAATTAAGACCAGAGGCTGCCATAAGGTTTGTTAGATTACAGATTAGCCACCAGCTTCCAGCCTGGAAATCAAGAACATTTCACTAGGTGAAATCCAGTTGTATCGGGGCTGGTCTGATTTGCTAACTCTCGATGCCCGTAGGTTTCATTGCAAAACTTGCAATTAACTAAAGCTGCATCCACAATTGCTCTTGTTTGTTTGTTTGTTTGCAATCCACTATAAATGACACAATATTTAGTTTGGAACAACCCAAATCTGTGATGTTTCAGTTTTTCCTCACACAAGACAGGGGAAAAAATATTTACATTTGATATGAAATGTTCCACTTGATCAAATGTAGAACATAATGACAGTTTTGAATGTAATCATCTGGATGAAGGAAACTGTGATACACAATATCATAGAAGTATATTATTTCTGATCATTTCTCCCCTTTAAACGTCTGCTAAACATTTAACGACATGACAAGCATCTTGGTTGCTATATACAGAAAATGTTTCCAAGCAACCTCTTGGCTTCTCTGAAGAGAAGCCTTGAAAGAGCTCGTAAGCCCCAGACAACCTGCGGTCACCTCAGGCACCAGAGGTTGTCAGGAAACCTGTAGCTATTCACTGCCCCCACAGACATCGTGGGCACCACAGTCATGACTTGGGCTACAGAATGATTTTGAAGTTACCGAAGGCAAAAAAAAAAAGTTCTATTTTGTATCTGATTTTTCCCAAACTATATAACCTTCTCCAATAATTAATATCTCAAATCCATCATGTTTTAATGAACACATAATACATTGCGAGTATGCTGACACACAAAGTTCAAGCTCTTTCAGATAATTACTAACTTCATGGATGTCAAAATCACTTCACGCACAATGCAAAAGGCAGATACTTGTGAGGTGAGACTCCGTAACAGAGGTGCACAGGAAAACCAGTTTTTAAAAAAAAAAAAAAAAAAAATATCTTTCCAGTCATGGGAAAGTCCTTATAAGGTGGGTTTTTTTGGCCAAACCCAAAAGCATTGCACCTGTATCTTTCCCTCACAATCTCTCCCAAACCCCACACTCCTTGCCCTCTCAAGTACTCTGCTGCCTTTACTCTCCCATTCTCTGTCTTTGCTCCCACGTGTCTGTCCTTTATTACCTCCAGATCCTTACTCAATTTCTTATTTCTCACCAGCTATCATTTCTACAGAAGTCCTTCCTTCACCAGGTGAGCTTTCCAATACGTAGTTCTATAAGCTGTGTTTCTCCAGCACCTCCTTGGGGAAAACCTGCCTACATCTTAAACTAAACAGAGAAACTGAAATTTTTATGTAACCTGCAATGGGGATTATTACAATACTATGCCTGCTTTTTACCTCTTGTAATGTAGTTCCACCAAAGCAAAACAAGAGAAGAGAAATTAAGTAAGATTTTCCTATAAACTAGAGCTTGAAAATGAAGAAAAATGTCCTTGTCCAAATCAACCAGGACAGCGCTTTTGCTCAGCTCAGATTCCCATGCCCCCACGTTTCCTCTTAGCATTCACCGCAGGCACAAAGGGCAGCGCGTACGGGACTCTTCGCAGGACCAGAGCCAAACTCCATTACAAGTGACTACAGTTTTACAACACAGAAAACACTTGTATGTAGATCTGAAATCCCAAGACCTAGACAATTAACACATACGATTAATATTAACATAAGCATTTATATATCTTCTGAGACAGTATTTGCTTCTTTTTAGACTGAATTTCAAGGAGACACTTAATATTTGATTGTTTACCCATAGAGGATTCTTTAAGTATAGTATCTCCTATGTGCAAATTTGTTTACCAGGAGGAAGTCATTTATTTCAAGGCAGAATTGTTGATAGCTTCCAAAAACAAATAGAATTTCTGACTTAATAAAGAGATTATGTATCTATCGGATTTATGAGGCTATAGAAAATATTAAACCCATGAGAACTTAACTTCCAGTGGTTCATAAGTGTTATTTCCAACTGCTAAGTTAATGTCTTATGGTATCATTATGCAACTTTTTCAATCCCATTGGAGAATTTCATCTATTCTCACTTCTTGAATAAATAGCCTGAAACGATGTACTCCCAAACTGTTCTGGCTGAAAATCTTATGACACCCTGTTGAGAATCATAGTTAGATTATTATTTCTTGCAAATACAAATATTTGCTTCTCAAAACATCCAAGGATGCTACATTACTGAACAGTTATTTCTTATTCATCTTTCAGCTATCTTATTAAACCTTTAAGAAGCTATTTTCAAAAGACAGACAACTGAAAATGGAGTATTACGAGCCATCTTACTGTTAAGCTTGAACTTTATGAAGAGCACAGCGATGATGTATGTATTGTACATATTAGTTGGTCTTTATTTAGCACGACTTGTTAGTCCAAATCTAATAAAAAGCTAATTTGGTGCATTAACCTGTGGAGTAATAAGATGTTCTTTGCATATATGGTAAATGAATCTGTAGCGCAATTAAGTCAATGGGATTTTTGAAGCTGACTTCTGATGAAGTAAAATTTTCATCTAGCACATTATCCATAACCACTTACTGAGAAAGCTGTCTGCAGTTCAGTATCATCTCCCTGCTAGAAAACTGTATGCTCAGTTCTGGTTGGGACTAAGATTACAAACTACCAAGGAAATTTTAATTGAAACTAACTTTTTTTCTTGTAACTGCTGAAGTAAATGCCTGTTGAAGATCAAATACATTGAAAGAATCATCTTCCTGATAAAAGCATCATGTTTACATCTAGAATATTCATGTTATAATGCAAGAGCAGTTTAATCTCTGTAAAATATGCCCTTGTCAATCTGTTGTCCTTGAAGACTTTTGTGCATCTTATCCAAGAAAAATTTCCACTGAGAAAACAGAATGCATTAGCATCTCACTAGAAAAAAAAAAAAAAAAAAACTTTCCTCCTATTTCAGCTTTCTATAGGTTCATTTGAAGGCAAACACTTGTACTTTCTTCTGGTAAGCTTCCCATACCATGTAGCATTTTACAAAAGATGTACAGGGCACCACTCCAGTTTAAATTAGACAGAGAATTAATACAGCAGATCCTTCCTTTAACCTCCTTTTTAAAATTGCACTATATTAGAACTTTAAATGGAGTCTATACTATTGAAGAAAGAAGTGTTTCCAAATGACAGTTTATTTGGATAAAGATGCAGACACAGATTAAACAGGTAACAGGCAAATAGCAAATATGATAGTAGAAAATTGGGTTCTAACTACTTTATCGTTATCTGAATCAATGTTTAGCACAAGACCCTATGAAGCTCACAGAAGTAAACTGCCAGTGAAAAATATTTGTTCTCTCTTACGTACAAGTGAAAGCCAGCAATATCCATTAATAAGTTCAAAGAATATGACAAGTACAAGAAACACGCCTAAATTTGGATCACCTTGTAACATTTAGTATAGTATTTTTAAAAGTGGTACAGACTTTTTTTTTTTTTTAAAGGTCTTATGACATAATAAGCATTAAGTGAAGTTCCTTATTTTTGTTAAGCACTTCTCTTCCCCTCTGTAATCCCATTTTCCTTTTTCCACCGAGGAAAATCATATTAAAGGAAGAGAAATGTTCACCACGTAACTAACGTGCACTCTGGCACGCAAGCACTCCAGCACACATTGACGCAACCTATTCCACTGTATTATCATCCTGCTTAAGGTGGGTTGCAAAGCTTAGCGATAAAAACGAACACCCTAAATTTCTGGTGAAAAATAGAGTTCTGAAAGAAGTCACAATTTTACGACAGAAATAAAAAAATTGAAAACAAGCTTTCACACAGAGAATTTATGCTTGATTTGAATTAAAAGTTTAACTTAGAAAGGTGCATCCATTTATGTACCTGCAGGCATCTTCTCTTGTAAGCTTCAAGTAGCTTATAAGGGAAAACCCTTAAAAGGGTTTTACTGAGAAAGGACAACAAATAATAACGTAAAAGTGTAGCAACACATTCACTATGGTAAAAGAGAATCTAAAAGATTTCTAAATTCTCGCAGAAGATGTGATGGGGAGGGGGAGGTGGGAAGTCCCCCCGAAAAAAATGTGTTTTTGAAAAAAGAATTGTGCAAAATAAAGCTTCTCAGCTGGATACATTAAAATCCTTCACACTAAATCAATCGTACTATGTTAGTCAGCATTTGCAGGTTTCTTGTTCCCAAAATAATGACTTAGAATATTTAAATCAAAGAACACATGTAATTCTGGAATAAGTGCAAGAAATCATAGATTTCACTTCATGTTTTAAAATCAAACTCAAATCTCAACTTCAGTTTTCATCACAATTAATGTTGAGGGCAGAAACTCAGAAAAATATAGGGGTTTAACTCATTCCTACTGTTAAAAAAAAAATTTCCTGCAAACTGTTTTAAACTACATGTTGAAAATCCCATCATTGAACAACCACAGTTGGGAAGGAAAAGTATAGAACTTTTTTTTTCATAAAATCATTTTTCACCTAAGTAATAAACCTTAGTTTAACTAATTAAATAAACATAAGCAGATATATAAGTCAAATATCTAAGCTTTGATGGGTCTTTAAAAAAAAAATAAAAATTGTGCTACAGATTTCCTGCAACCTGGTTACCTCTGAAGCATGGCACTCGCTTGAGAGGAGGAGAGGCCTGAACAAAGATTACTTGAAACAAGCACAATAAGCACTGAAGGGTTTTGAAATGAAGATGTGGAAGATTTCTGCTGCTTCTTCTCCCTTCCACCCCATACACACACACAAACTGCTGGGCAGAAAATACTGCAGAAATTTCTGTTTTCTACTGTGTGATGTTTAATCCAAACAGATTTTTAACAATATTCTTAAATTTAACAACTGTAAACTTTTTAGGATCTGTTTGGATAAAAGACTTGTCTAAAACATCACTGACATTGGAATTATCACATAATTCCTAGTGGTATAAATGGCAAACAATCAAACTCTACAGCTTGTATAATTGCAACAGTCATATATATATACACACTCCTAATATTAAAGGGTAATTTACATTACAGAACATCTTTTCCTAAAAATTTTTCTATGTCTGGAAAGTGCTGAATATTATGTGTATTAATATCCTCAAAATACTTCAGTGTTTTAAAGTGACATCTTATTAAAAGTTTCAGTTTTCAATTTTGAATATTTTCTTTCAACTTTTGCTACGTAAGTCACCAGCTACACCTATGGTTTATTGCTTTGGGAAAGAGAAAGGCAGAATACACGAAGCATACATTGGGAAGTTGGGTTTGGGGGTTGTGTCCTATGTTTCTTTATGTTTGTAAACCAGCAACAATAGTCTGAATACACAGGAGCAATGCAAAATTAGTTTTAAGCATCTATACAGGCAAGAGAGTTCTAAAAACGTACAGCTATTTAGCCTAGCATAAAACTAAAAACTGACTACGACAATCTGCGCCAGTACGATACTGTATAGACATCGGACTGAACCAGAAGACTCAGCAGCTCAGCTCCAAGCCTTCTGAAGCTGAGAGGATCCAGGCAGAGGTTAGACATCTTCCTAGATATAAACATCGGCTCTCAGGTGCCTACTCCCAAGCTTTGATCTGAGCCCTTCTGTTATTTCACAGTTCAGACATCACTGACTATGAAAACCAGTGTGAGACTTTGAGACGGGCGTGTGCGTTCGAACAGCTCAGGCGAGTTTCCATATGGTGATACAGCAATTCGGAAAGTCCTCTACTCCACGGGGAGCCTTAGAAAACTCAGCAAAGTAAATGGTTCCACCTTGTTCTGCAATGTTTTAAGGTTTTTATTTGGCTTTCTGGGTTTAGACTGTATTTACTGATTTATTTTTGTGATAATGCTCTGCTGCAAGTAACATTTTCCTGAGCTGTTCAGGCATTTGGATAGAACTGAGGACCATCTCTTAAATTAGGAGATGCTCTTAATTCAGGGTGGAGTGAGAAAGGCACTATCTCAATCAGTCAGAATGAGATTTCGTGTTTGGGAGTGAAAGATGAACATTAGAAAAGAATTATTTTTATGTGCACTAATACAGAAAAACTTAAAAAGACAGCCAGAAGTTCCTCATTAGAGCTAATTAAGAAAGATACTTTAAGATTGAGACAAAAATAACTTGATAAAGCTCACTACTCCGTAGTTTATAAAGAATCACTCTAGAGGATTTTAACAATCTCTGTTTATTTAAAAATAAATAAATAAATACCAAATCAGATACATGCTGCTTTTGTGTTTGGGTTGGGGGTTTTTTTAAAAAAAAAAAAAAAATTTTTTTTCAAGAGAGGTTATGTATTTTGCTTTGGGGTTTTTTACGTTCCCTGGAATAAAATGTCATTATTTATAATCTGCAAACTTCATTCCTGCTAAACTTGATCTAGTCATTATTTTTTAGTTACACCATGAAAAGCCTCCATTGCAGATGACTTTCAGGAATACAGTAATTTCCTTCGCTGAAGCTAACAAGGTTACATGCCACTGTTACTTCAAGATGATATAAATCATAATACCTCTAATTTTTTTCAAATTATTTAATATTTAAAAGTTTCCTAATAATTCCTCCCAGCCATAGAAAAATTACTGCTAGGAAGCAGATTTTTCTATGCCAGGTTTTTTTCACCTATGTCCATATGCCCGATTCAATTTTGAAGATACCTAATTATATTTCTAAATTAACTTTCCAGTTTAGCTAATTGATTGTATTCTGCATGCAAGTGAAGCAGTTTATGAACTGTTTACATTTTAAATCTGCTGCCCCTCTATGTTTTAAAAGAAGTCATAAAATTTCTTTTCTGTTATAGTCCTGAAGGGGTCTTGACATTTGCTTTGTAATCTATCTATACACTAAGTAAACACATGCATCATCTTTAAGCCTTTTACATCGTTTCAGCTTTGCACGAGGATGGTGTATTTTAAGTAGTGGCCACATATTCCACCAACTTCCGTTTTGATGTATACTGTATTTTTCTACTTTAAAAGGTTTTGAGCTTGTAAACATAGTGCCAGACTCTGAGATATTATGCTGGTACAAACAAATGATCAAGAAATGAATGACAGAATCAAGTTTAAAATGCTCTCTGATTTACTGGAGAATTGACAGAGATTGAGATAAAATGGGGAAAAAGGAGTTTGCACTAGGCTGCAAAAAAAGAGATTATAACTGGGGGTGGGGGTGGTAGAACAGGTAAATGTGAGAAGTTTAAGAAAAAAACAAAACAAAACAAATTCACAGAACTTGGCCTACCGAAGGTCAAATCAATGAGAAACAGTGACTCCAGGTTCATACTTAATACATAACTTTTACTGAAAACTCAGAAACCAACTTTCTTTAGAATAAACATGTCATCCTAAATTTAATTCATTCACCTCTGATCATAAAACTGAAAAATATAAAAATATCTGAAAAATATGCCAGGAAACAGAGGACCGAGCACAAACTCAATAAAAACTTTCAGCAAGGCGCACCAGTGCAGCCACCAGTAAGCTGTCCAGTTACAGCCACGCAGCTGACTGCTGCCCCACTGGTTTTTATATAAAGCACATCGTTTATCAGAAAACCTTAGGACTGGTTTGTCGGTAGTGCAGAAATCCGTGGCTAACACAAAGCACTGGACTACACGTACAGAGGAACAGTTACAAATACATAGATCTACCGGAGAGAAAGAAAAGAGAATACTGCATTCATTGATCCCCATCTGGCAGCACGAGGTCAGAGACTCAAATATTTTGTTTTATGAACTGATTACAGCACTTGTGCTTTTAATTTTTTGGCATTAAAATTTCATAAGAACATTAATGTTGACTTACTGCACATTTACAATAGCCACACTGATCCAATCGACCATGATGACTCTAAAAGCCTTTTAACAAACTATATGGACTATAAACTAGCCTTGACAAAGGAGCCTGTAGAGACTTTCCAATGTAGTACTATGTATGCTTTAATAAGTTTTGTTGTTAATTCTTTATGACAATCTGAAATTCCATCAGGTGGGGTTTTTTGCTAAACCTTGCTAAACTTCACAGTTAGGAAAAAGCTGCGTGAACAGGCTAAGGTGTGGCCTTTTGCAGCCACTTTGAAACTTTTCATACTTGCTTTAGCCCATATCACCTCAGTTTCAGTTGAATTTCAAGCTGTATATCTTACAGGATATAAAATAACAAGCCAGAAAACAACAAAATGTCTATTCACACTTCTCAATAACTAGGCTTTTTTTTTTTTTTTTCCAATTTTTGCCTCTATCCATAAGCAATGAATTCATGAGCTGCTTCTGATTTTCTTGAGTGTATTCATATCTCATCTTTCTTCACAGCTAATAACTTAATTGCAAGAAATTTTTTTGTTAAACTACTCAAAATTGATAAGAAGATAGTTTATTCTAATTGAAGATTCAGCGCACATGGCATTATTTCTCCTCCCAAGCTGGATTAATGTAATTCTTCAATTCAGTGTGCAAATATCTACATTTAACACAGGTGACTTTAACTTTTTTTTTTGTATTTGCTAAAATTTGCTACAGTTCATTTTTTCAACTTTTATACTTGCTTTCCATATACATGGTCTTATGTAGAAGAAAGTCTTTTTTTTTTCTTATTTTACAATGTAAACAATATACACAGATTAAAACAATGGCAATAACAGCAGTCTTCACTCATTTATGTAATTTGCACTTTGACAAAAAGATTTCTTAAAAAGATACACAAACCAAGCATGATATGTTTCAGATTTTATTATTAATATATATGGCAATCCTCAGGGAAACTGAAAGGGAGGACTGAAAAAAAAAAAAAAAAAAAAAAAGACAAATGGATTCTACAACACCCTTAATACTTAAAACCCAATCACCTAACAAGGAGGTTGACACATTAATCAAAACAGCTCAAAACTGCTCCGTGTAAACTCATGATCTAATAAAAAATGGACAGTCCTACCCCTTCATTCAGGGCATGTAGGCTTCATCACAATTTATGACATGAGCCTTGCATTCCCCAGTCCACATCATCCTCATCAGCCTGAAGGTTAAGACTGTTTACACGAACCCTGCCCATGGTAAGCTACTGTCAGAGAACTGGTTTCACCCAGATAATTCATACCACATTAATGAATGCAAAATGCTATCTCAGCAAAACCTTTCTTTGGCAAGATAAATAATGGACCAGAAACAGAAAGCACCCCTCTTCATGTTTCCTACCACCCTACAGACCATCACAATTCACACAGAATTCCTTCATGTAGATATTATAAATATATATACCATAGTAATATTATAAGAATTTAGTATAAAAAATAAGCCAGTGTACTTTAGCTTTCAGAAAATATATAGTAACCTAGTTTTCTGTAACATTGACAAAGAGAATATGTCTTCCTCCCAATCATAATCACTGTCTTCATCCATATACTTTTTCTTTAAAAAAATATTTTTCATTAACTATCACACAGCATAAGAAACGCACTAACAACATTACAAGAAGAAGATTTGTTCGTAAATGGGATTGGGAAAGGCAACTCAAAGACAAGTGGAAAGGTGAAGAGTTGAAATATCTGCTGGAGTCTTGTTTGTTTAGATTAGCAACTGATTACCACTTGCCCACATCAATTGCAATCAACAGTATTTATATTTATCCTTGGCATTTCCTTCTGAGCCATCAATCAAAACATTTCTTGCTGGTTTTCATGTTAATGCCCGCTTTTAATCTCTAATATACGTGCACTTTATCCCATATGTGTGGGGACTTAGTGTTCAACAACACTGAAAACATGTATTATTAAAAGCAAGAAATAGTGAAATAATTTAGTAAGTATGGGTGAATTTATGTTCCTGAAAAAAGCTGATCCTTTCCATTAGGGTTTAACTGAATTGAAACTTTATTAAGGTCAAAATTGCTCCAAACATTTGACAATTTACTTTTCAATAAGGACTAATATTAAAAGACTAGTATTCTGTATATAGCAGCATATTACCAAACAACTCCCCAGTACTTCCATTTCCTTAAAATAATTTAATTCATAAAGCTTGAGCAGTAGATCTATCAGCTCTTCACGCCAAGTTAAAACCAGTCCCTCTTTATGACCATCCTTTAAATGCGAAAAAAAAGCTAATAGAGATTGTTAGTTTCTATTTACTATAAAGATATAAAATACACACTCAACACTCAGTTAATTTCTACTTTCTGGAAGATTTCTAGGGGTTTGGTTGTCTTGTTTGTGTTCGTTTTGTTTTGTTTGGTTGGTTTTTTTAAATTCCACTAGTCTATTTCTGTAAGTACTCACAACTGTTGTCCAAATACGAGCATACCAGCACCTACCATTCTCAAAGATGACCCAAACTGCTAGTGTGTTTCCCAAATACAAGATATTCCACTTTTTGGGAGAGCTGCAGTAGTAGCTGTAACAAAAAAGAATGGATGCGGTGTGGGGTAGATAGAAAATCTTTTGGAACGTTTACAACTTTGCAGCCTGTTCTTGCAGTTCTTGCACCATCAAGCCTCCATGAGGTATGGAATGTCAAGAATGCTCTAGATGAGGAAGATAACTAAGTGAATATTCCCTCTCTATTTAAGAAAGCTAGATTTCAGTTACTCATATTTGGCTATTAAGAATGCCTGAACATAAACTATCTTGGTCTTTGGCTTACTCACAGATGTTCATTGAAAATATTATATTCAAAACTCAAGCTGTTCATTGTACAGAAGGCACATGGCATGCTTCTGCACCATACGTACTATGGAAAACTCACTATGGCAAGGTTTCCATGTGAAAACTCATTATAAATTCACTCTTTCTACCTTTAAATCGGTATATTTACAAAAATTATGAAGCTTTAGTGGATATTGAGTCTAAGTGATATAAAAGCATCCACACAACGTGGATTCTTTCACATATTTAATTCATGTCTCTGGGTACGCGGGTATACCACCTTTGACCAGTTCTTCCAAGTGAGTTGGAACATATGAAGAAATTTCCTTCTGGTATTGTCAGAATTGTCTTAAAGCTCCTAATTTGTATGATATTCAGTTCCTGATAATGCACTGAATTATTATTATTTTAAATACAAGTATACAAAACTTTCAAACTGAGAGAACCTTATGAATGACTTTTGAAAACCTAAAAGCCAGACAAAGACTTTGCATTTAAATTGATTTTTTTTTTTTTTTGGAAGGGTTTCCTGAAAAGGCCTATTTCCATGACCATACTTAGTGATATCTAGCAGGATACCATAAAGCATGGGTAGCCTAGAATAGAATGACATTCATTTACATACAAATGAGCTCATTACTATTGAATTTTTCACCAGCTGTTGATTCAAAATTTGAAAGATGTTTTATGAATCTACATAAAATATTAAGCAATGGCCATTCTATTATCAGTGTCCCTTATTAATTCTTTGTACCAGTTTTTATCTGCATTTTAGTAACTGTCATTCCATATGTTGATTTTAATCTAAACCATCACAAGCCCAAATTTTAATCTATGCTAGGAAGTATTTCCAAGTGTAAAGCAGACTGCATTGCCTAGTCATGAGAAGTTTAAGCTATGACATGACAAGATAACAAAATATACATTCATATTTTAATGGAACCAATATGCTACACTTCCTTTCAAGGAAATATGTATTCTACCCATCGCTTAAAGCAACATCAAATTTATGAGCAATCTCTGCAGAAACTTCCTTGAATAAACATTCACTTTGAAAGGATTAACATACATCTTTTCAGAAGCCAGCTCTTAATCAATATTCTGGTTGTCTTGCTTTGAAGCAGCAGGAACATTTATTCTTCACCTACGGTATAGCAAGTAAAATGCTAGACCCGCTTCCAAAACCCTCACCTGGGTAACTCCAGGGAGAATTTAATTTACACACACATATAGAGAAATCTTTATCTACTCATTAAAACTTACTTATGTACAGAATGACTTTGACTAAACTCATGTTATATTTCGTGCATTCCCTTACATGGTAATAGCACGAGCAGACCCAAGGGACATGCCCCAGCTTAGGAGATCTACTAAGCAATATCTGCCAGAAGGGTATTGCACGCCTTCAGTGATGCTGTTAATGCTTCTCTTTGCAGATGGGCAATAGTAATTAAGGCAGTTTATTGATCATTTACTATGCAAAACTTAAAAATTATCCAGAAAGAAAAAGAGATTCTATCCTAATGCAGCAGCACAAGTTCTGGATCATATGCAATAAGCAACCATAGTGTTGAAAATTATCCCTAAAGAAGTAATGTCCTCCTGAGCAGAAGTGGTCTAACTGAACTAGGACTACAATGCCTCAAACAGCAAAAGAGATAGTGCCATGAATATAACAGGAGATAAAGGGTGACAAACTCCTATCTCTTCTTCCAAATTAGTGCCCTTAATCAGAAGCACCCAGTGATGACTGGTAGCTCTTTCTGTCACAGATTTTCTTACATGCCAGAGGTACTAGATGTTGTTGCTGTACCATCTCAGAAAGCCCAGCTCCTCCTCTTGCCATACTTAGGTCTATCCCTCATCTCACTCATTGGCAGGGATCTTCACATTCAAACTTTCAACCTTGACAAAAGACAGAGCACAGCCTTTCACCACTATGAGGCACAATCTGTTTAAGCAGCAATTGGGCACCCTCAGAATCAAAATAACAACAATGCAGGACAAAAGAAAACAAAAAAGGCCTGGAGCTTGCCAAATGATGACTAAAAATAGCCCAGTTTGAGGACTTAACCACAGAATTTCAGAGGAATTTCAGAAGGTGGTGTAGGCACTGACACCATTCTCGCATGCCAGATTTTGATTCTCATAAAGCTGCAGCAGTGTATCATCCTATCCGGATATCCTTTGGACTATAAACTTCCCCATGACTGAGCATGAATTAATAATTTCTAAAGTGGTGGATTTTAGTTTAAATGTTGCAGCACATTCCTGTTAACATTATAGCCTCTGAAACTGCAGATTGTGTACTATTGTTCATGAGTTTCCTTCCTGCAGAGTTTTTGGAGGAAACAAGCATTCATGAACAAAGCTTTGCTAATTAGCTCGGAGCCTGCCTGTCTGAAGGGGCCATCAGTAATGAAAAATGAGAAGCAATCAGTGAGAGACTTCAAAACACAAGAAATTGGCAAGAAGAGCACAGCAAACCAAAACATAATTGTATTCTAAATATTGCATCAGCTCCGAAATTAAAAATATATAAATATAGGAAAAATCTTTAACAGAGATTATAAGCGTAATTGGAAGGTATATAGAGCTGATTAACACATTCAGAAAAAAACCTTTATATTTTGAATACATTATTCTTCTCGTGTACTGATGGGTATGTATCTAGCTTTAATTTCAAGAATTTTCATGAAATGGCCAAGCTAGAAAACCATTGAGGACATCAGCAAAAACCCACTTGAAATTCCATCTTATGCACTTAAAACATTGCCTATGCAAACTCTGTTTGTCATTGAGAAGATCTTCTCATATGCATCAAAATGGAACATTACACCAACAAGAGAGGTTGGCGCACTGTTAAATGGAACGTTTCAGAGGAGATGCAAACAAGATTTACCCCTGAAAAGCCACCACACACAAACACAATAAAAGATGTCATCCTGATATCTCACTGAAATACTGATGCATCTTCACACCTACGTAAGTCCAAGCTGATAAATTAAGAAAGGTATAGCAAAAGTCCGGCTGTATAATCTGATTAATAATGACATATAGTAGAAGAACCTGCTCTCTTTCAGGAATTAATCAATGGAGTGGTTACAAACTTAGAGTACTGTGGAAGCAAAACATGTAACACTGATCTAGCACATCGTACGGCCCTAATATACATGCAATCATTCAGCTATACCCTGAATTGTTTCTGAGAAACTGTTTATACTTACATAAAATGCTAGGGTTATCCAGACACTTTCTAGACACTCAGATTTTTCTATGTTGTCTTTTTTTTTTTTTTTCTCCCTGTGCTAAGTCTCTCAGTAAAATTCAAAACCCAAACATAACTATGTCCATCAGAAGATACCTGCTTATTTTATGGTCAAACTATTCCCCTAAGAGATAAGTGTTGTCAGAGGTTCAGCAGTGGAAATTAAAATATTTCCACTACATGTAACTTTTAAAAAACACTCTATTTGGGCCAGTTGCCTCTGATGAATACGCTAAGAACTGGGCTAGGCTTTGAGAGAAGACACTATTTCACTGTATCTTATACTTCAGTTATAGTTTAGTTATAGGCTGCACCAAACCAGACATTCAAAATACTAAAAGAAACTATTACTTTAAATTTTGAAGTTCCAAGGAGAAATAAAATAGATGTTAATTAAAAATCTCAGATTTGGATTCTTCAGAGAAGACTCACATGCAGATATTATTTTTCAAGTATTTATTCAAAGCTTAACTGAGTCTTTAAACCTGTTGAAGTTTGACTGTGACTAATTGTTTGTCTGTGAGATTGCTGATAATTTTCTAGAAGTTATCAAGGTCTATTGCATAAACCTCTTCATGGAGTTGGAAAAATCCGTATTATTAGCATGATAGAACATAAAATCTTTGAAATATAAATGATTTGGGAATAGACAGAAGAGGGAAGTATTTAATACAATCCATACACCTACTTAACACAGAAAATGGCTAATAATGTAGAAACTACTATGAGATTGGAGGGATTCCCACCACCACAAAATTATGTGGAAGTAAGGAAATTCAGAGCAAATTGCATTTTTATATTTATAACTATCTGGCTTCTGTCATCTTTTATTTCAGAGTCATTGTGTCAGTTCTCCTGAAGGGCACAAGTATTGGCTTGCCCTTCCTATATTGCTAGCACAAAACAACAGTCCCCAGGTTCCAGGAACTATTTTCAGAAATATCACAAAATAATATTCATGTACACACATATACAGAAATACGGATGCGTATCATGCATAAGCACCTCAGATAATAGGTCATTAAGTTGGATGGAAATGGCAGAAACCAAAGAGAAGTATAATACAGGATTGCAGAATCTACTTCACTTGCTTCATGTAATTGTAAAATGCTACAGATCATTTCTGTAACAGTGAAAAATCATAAAAACCAGAATGTTGAAATCTGTACTGAGTTCAATGCATTACTCATGTGAATAACCAGTTACAATATCAGTAACTTTTAAGATAAGAAACCAGTAAGAAACAGTGAGTATTCATCCGCAAAAACTATTTTTTCCTTTTTTAACAGGCATTCCCAACATCAGACATCCATGTAAGCTAAAATGCAGCATTCTATTCCAGTTCTTAAAATTTGCATTCCAACAGAAATACAGCTTTCCTGTTCAAAAATAAATATGTATAACAATAAACTCCACATATTGACAATTATATGTTCAATTGAAAGGCATAAAATGCTTTTAAAATATTTTTTCTAGATTGTAAGAATTGTAGTTTTACAGAAGCCTGTCCATGTAGGAGTCTAGGAACAGCTATTATTAAATAACTATGCACAGTCTAATCTATGCTTTGTTTGCCTTTATAAAATACTTTACAAGCCAAAATACATATTTTCCACACACAAAACAACTACTCTAATTGTAGGTGAATGAAAGCACAACATAAACTAACACAGTTCTCTAAAAGAAAGTTGAGCTTCACTTAAGTCTACAAAAATTCTTATGCATTACCAAAAGAAAATCAGCTCAAAGAGTTTATTTACAGAGCAAGAAAGTACATCACAATGGCCTGTTAAAGAAACTATTTGCAAGTTTTAAGGAAAAATCTAACCACAAGTTGACCGATTTGAACCAGAA
Source organism: Balearica regulorum gibbericeps (assembly GCF_011004875.1). Classification (NCBI taxonomy): domain Eukaryota; kingdom Metazoa; phylum Chordata; class Aves; order Gruiformes; family Gruidae; genus Balearica; species Balearica regulorum. The sequence goes on from NC_046194.1 coordinate 19,235,481, forward strand.
TGCACCACGGGATAAAATGGTTGACTTTTTTTAAGACTATACTTTAAATTGCAGGGAATGCATGTTGTTGTGTATACGGTTTGTAGGGCAACAGAAACTGCCTTTAACTGAGCTGAATTTCTGGACACTAAGAGTGCATATTAATCAACGGCTTGATTTAAAATACAGCAACCGTTTTATCACGTGATGATCTCAGTAATAAAAAATAAATAATTAAAATGCTAGGAACATAAATTCACATTTTTCAGGGTACCAATAGGCATTTTGCTGATGAATTTATGCTGTTCTTTATATAGCCAGATTATTTGACAGATTATTTTAGTGTGATCCACATTAGAGACATCATACCGGATTCAATAGACCTCTGCTCTATTTCATTACAGAAACTCAAGGATTTCTAAAGGGTCTTTATTGCAACTGTTAAATTAGAAGCCTTTATTGTTGTCCCACAGGGCCCAAAATAACCTTGAATATTTTATCAAGATATTAGGATATAAACAACTGGTAGCTTTTATGAAAAATTATATTGCTCACACTGGTATCAGTAGGACACTTCCATTTTATTTTTTTGTTAATCCAAATGAGAAAGAAGATTTATTTTTATGTATCATTGAAAGAACTTGTACAATTGCAAAGGATACACATGGGAAATAATGATGGAAACTGTTTGCCGATAGTAACATTTCTACTAATTGCTTCAGTCCACAGGAATTGGAAAAATATCCAAAAATTATTGGCTTTAATCCCATTCTTACATCAACTTTTTGATAATTAGCTATGAAGTAACCCCTTATACATTACACTTGCATGATCCTCTGATATTCTGGCTGTAATATATAGTTCCATTTCCTTCCTATTGTTTCCCTTTAGAGAGGGAAACTTCCCTCAATGGGTAGGTGCAAAAAACTGACATATTTTTTAGTATTTGTGCACTGAACTCTACCAGGTGGAAGGGCCCATTTGTCCAACACAAGAGGGGAGGCATCACTTCAACTTGTGCGTGAAGTTCTAACGTATCTTCACCTTTGGCTGCTTTCAGAATAAAGATCAGTTTCTTTCTGAATGTCTGACCAAAACAATCCCCCCCCAGAACTGAGGTACTTTTTCATTTATTCTATATACATGTAGGTCATGTGCTTTATCACAGAATCACAAAATGGTTGAGGTTGGTAGGGAACTTTGGAGGTCATCTGGTCCAAATCCCTTGCTCAAGCAAGGTCAGTTACAGCTGGTTGCCCAGCTTAAACTAAAATTTGTGCTTAAATTCTACAGAGGGCTAAGATTTTCTTTAATAAGGATACTTACAGAAAATGTACAGTATTCTTACTCATTTTCTGAGCATTTGGATATAGAGTTCTAAAGTTCACTTGTAGGTTAAGAGAGGTTGGTTTGCTTGATGGGCGATAAACCTAAAAGATCATTTCATAGAATATATTTTGAATCTAGCGAAAGGTCATCAGGAAGGCAAAATCTTAAAAGTTAAATTGTTAGCAGGGATTATGCTCTTTCTTCCCTTCTTAACTGAGATTTATCATCTTGAACTAGTACAGGTCCTTGGAACTGAAGATGGGGAATAATCTTGTTCATATTTTTGTACTCCTAGGGCCTTTGCTTTGTGGAAAGAACCTAGCTGTATTTTTTGGCTGGCAGCACACTCCTGTTCCAGTCTTCTTCATGCATTACCTCCACAACCTGACTGGAAGCAAAAGGAGTTCTCAAATATAGGACATAGTGACCCTTCACACTGATTTCCTGACTCCTCTCTTCAGGTGTTACGACACTAGTTTATCCTAAACGTGTTTTTAGTATATCCGCCTGCATTACTACAAGTTCCAAATTATGTAATACAGTAACAAAGTACTTCCATCAGCAACAGTCTTACTTAGATTTAAATGCACTGTAAAACAACTATTGAGCAGCTATAGAGGACAGATTGTACTTCATACAAATGATAGATATCACTGTAAGGAAGAAATAGCCTAAAAAAACCATTAAAGATGAATGAACTAATTAAAACATTGCTTTAAAGAATTAAATAGTGAAAAAACTTTTCTTTTAAACTGGATAAGTATCTTATTTCAATAAATTACATTTTAAAAGTGCAGCTTTCAAGATTGATTAAAGATGATGCATGTTTAACATGTTAGCTATACCTTCATATATTTAAAAAATAAACTATAGATGGTTGCTATTGTTCAGAGCTTGAAATCTTGAATTAGGATTTTTAGAAGTTGTGTTAATTTTTTTCCTTGAGTTTGCCAACTTTGCCAAAATGTTAACAACTCTCTCAAGTCCAGAGAGAAGAGATTCAGAGTTAGTATTTGCAGCACTTTGTTTCCCAGCAATAATCAGTTTCATAGTCTTTTTTTTTTCCCAACAATCCAACTACGTGCTTCGCATTTGATTTATGAAAGTACAAATAACAAATGAGGAAAAGGTCACATCAGATAAGGACTGGAAACACACTGTAGTTTTCTTCTGAGAAGTGACAAATCAGAAAACATTTACCTCTTGCTCCTCAATGCAAATCTTGAGGTTTTTTTTTTTTTTCCTAAGTGGACTCTGGAGAATCATGACATAGAAGACAGCTGTAGAATCAAGCAAGTTTTCTTACTTTCTCTCTGATGATTTTCCCCCCTACTTGTATCCCTTACACATCTACAACATGCAACTCCTTGCCGATTCAATCAACTTGCATTAGGAGAAAAAAATATTGTTCACAGAACATAAACTGATTGCATCTGTATAAAAGGAGACTATTACTTTCCGATTTCTCTCTGTTTTAAATATTAGGTTCATGTTCGAGTTTCTTGCCTTTTTCATCTTTTCATTCATTTAATGAAAAGGATTTCTTTCTCTGAGCAAATTATATCCCAGAGAAAGTAAAATAACACATAAAATTAGAGTTGCTATTACATTCACACATAAGAGCCATAACATTTCCTCTAAGGAATTTCAATTTTGATTTTAAGAAATTGCAATAGGCATTCAACATCGTAAGATAAAATCCCATGGAGAATCCTTCACCCTTATTTGTACTTCTGAGGCTAAGTTATAATCATATAAGTCATCTATGATTTGACAACTTTTGTTTCATTTGGGATGGGAAGAATATGCACAGCCAGCATTTTACTCTAGTTTTCTCTATATTGATCATGTATAGCAAAAATACTTGACCAGAATGATTGAAATGGAAAGGCTCCATTAAGTAGGTTTTATTTTTAGGAATTGCAAGAAAAATAAAGTGTTCAAACTATGAAAAACAAATTAGACTTAGACTGCTTTCCAGGAGATGATGATTTAGAAGAGCCAAAGGAAGAGTGAGGAAGCATTACTACCTAACAGCAAGACTGGGGTGTCAAATATTCTTATACTCTGCCTGAACCTGGGGGCTTTGGAGAATACACACACAGCTGAATGGAACAGTTCATTTAATGTAATTTAAAATGTCTTGTGTCACTTAAAGTGCTTTGTTTCCTTCAGCTAAGACCTTACCATTGAGATGAAGAGGCTGTTCCTCTTAAAATGTCTTCCAAATAATTTGAAATTCACAGCATTACTCAGATTTCCTTGATATTTGACCTACTGTATGAGGGTTGGATTTTAATATCAGAGTTATGCAAGCCATTAATTCCTGAGATAGTATATCTACCTTTTAGAAAACAAAATATATTTTAGGACAGGGTTCTACTGTGGGCATGAGATGTTAAGGTTAACAAACACCAACATAGCTCTTACTAGGTTCAAAAGGGGTTTAGGCAGAAAACCTTTGCCTCATCAAGCTCAAGCAATAAAAATTCCATTTATAGATTAACATTCAACTAGTTGTTGAATAAGGAACTAAAATCTGTAAATAGGAGCAAACACCACTGCACAGATCTAGGTATGTTCTCTGCAGCAGTACAGATGAGTTTGTCTCTCATCACCAGAAAGAAAACTCTCTAGATTAGTGCTATCTCCTCTGCATGAGAAAATAGCTTTCAGATCCACACATGCAAATCCATGAGAAGACACGTTTTTAGGAAAGTTTTCCTGAAAGAAACATGCCTTTCATTCAGATAAACACAATACTATTTGCAGCCACAAGTGCAAGACTTGTTAGGCACTAACAGTTTCTAAAATGTTAATAGCTCAATTAAATGAGAAGGAGGAAGAACTGGATATGAGGAAAGGGGCCCATATTTTCCAGCTGCATGATTGAGACATCTAATACAGTGTACATCAGTCTTTTCTCATGTGCTTAAAGGTTACTGTAACCAATGTGTAATAAAACTGCTAAGTTACGGGGACACCAAGTCCCAATATGGTGATTTCTCTCACTAGCCCCGTTAGCAGCTCCAAACACTTCAAACTATAACAATGCACGTGTCGATATGAGAATAAAAAAAGACTTTAATGATATCTTTCACCTTCAAAGAACACCTTCACAGTAAACCTGGAAATTTCTGTGGAAAAATATCTTTTCCTTTAAAAAAAAATCCTGGAAAATTCAATAACATCATCATCAATGTGGAGTTACAGTTGCCAGGGAAGATCTTTATCCCTTCCAAAATATCAAGCTGACACAAATTCACGTCCAGTTTAATGAGTATATTTCTTAATTCTGTCTTAGGTTTCTGCTACCAGGTGACCCTAACACTCGGAGTCACACATCTGCTTTTGAAAGGTACTGATTAAAATACCATATCATCATCCTACTCCACAAATGTAATTTGGCATTTGCCAAATTTTACGAGTCTGTTATCCTTTTCTAAAACTCTTCACTTTTAAGCAGATCATACTATCTCACTGTTTACTTTTAGCCACCCAAAATCAAGTCTCAGAGCTATGTAACTGCTGACAACAACCACGAAACCGTCCTTGCTGCTGACACAGTCTCCCAGCGCACATCTGAAATAAGGCCCCATGGGGCCATACCTACTACCTCCTTCTGAGCAGATGGAAGCGAGAAAATAGGACTTGGTCCACCAGTTTATACATACATAATAACCACAACTCTGCCAACTTATTTCAGGCAATCCTTCAGTATTGGTACTATACAGTTACCTCCAAATACTTGTTACTTATTACTTGTGCTGGCCGGTTGTGACACAGGAGAATTAACATTCTGTTTCTTGACATTTAAATTTTCACTTGTTTTATTATCAGAAGAGATATGCCCATACAAACTTAATTCTCTTAAGAAGTTTGCCATTGAATTTTAAATAAGTCAAAACTGCTGATGGTTCAGCATATTAAAACTGTAATATTATCTAGGTGACACTGACTTTTTATATACACAACAGTACTGCCAAATTCCTTATTTAAAGCATCACCTCTCTTGAATAATATAGATCTTATGCTTAGGCTAACCTGAATTAAAGTCTAAGCCAAAACCACAGTAAGATTTTCATACAAAGTAAGAATATAAAATTCATATAAATAAGAAGGAGCAATACTTCCTCTTCTTATGCTTCTCTGAAAGTTAAAACAACCAAGTTTACTTCCCAAGCCAAGTTTAATACAGCTGGGATTTCTAAATTACCATTTCTTAGGTCTGACACATCTCCCAGAGGGAAGGAAGGAAAGTCATCTAATGCATTTCAGCAATGAGTTTGCTTCCCTGTCCAAAAGAGAGAGTTAATTTTAAAGCTCTGCAGCTTTCTAAGTTTCTTTTCCTCAGTAAAAGTATTCATACATACTGAGGTCATCTAATACAGGTGCTTATGTCTGCTTTCTGCAACAAAAGTCAACTGAAGTACATGTAAGTCCATATCATATACTTTAGGATTTTTTACTTTTTAATAAGCATTACAAGCTGCCCGATAATGTAGTTGAGAAAGCTGACAAAATACATACTTCTATGTATCCATTTCTGTTTCAATAAAGTGTATATATAAAAAATATAAAGTTCACAGAAAAAGCAGAAGCCCTCCCAAGCAGGTAGCACCTGATCTCACATTCAAAATACACCATCATTACAGATAAAATAATTAAGTGTTTACTCACTAGAGAAAGAAAAATGAAATTATAGAAAACAAAGCAGAAGAACCCCTCAACAACTTAATTAAAGCACACGTACATTCTAAGTCCTCATATAGCTATTGCAGCCAGCAAGGTCACCCACGGCTGACATTGGGCTCAGTGAGAACATTAGGTCATAGCAAGAGACAATCCTGGGAGAAGCAGCACCCAAACCATCGCAAAAAGATATCCCTGTTGGGGGGGGGGGGGGGATGGGATGACACACACAAAAACTAAGAAACAAACCCCAGCAGCTGGAGGAAGATTTAACTAGGTCTACAAAAGGCTTAAAAAATAATAATAATAAAATAAAATCACCAAACACCAATTGCCAAGTACTTGAACACTGGAATTTTATTTTTTTTTAAATCCCAGCCCTGAAGAGATTAACTGCAGAACTAAGGTGAAAAAATATCATCAGGAAGCAATTAAAGTATCATTCTGTGCAATCTAGCTATGTTGTCCTATCACATGCTTAAAAGAAATAGAGGTGAGACAGAGAATTACATGTAATTCAGCACACATAATATAGTTTTACCTGTAAACCTCCAGTTTCTCTAAATGGTGGGTTTTTGTTTTTTTGGTTTTTGTGTGTGTGTGTTTTTTGGGGTTTTTTTTTAAGAAAGGAAATTCTCAACATTTCTGTTTTAGGGAAATGTAGAAAACGCTTATGCAGTTTTACAGTACGTCTCAAAGCAAACTTCTGGATTATTTATTCACACTCTTTTCTAGTGAAATCATACTTTCCAAAAGAAAAGGAAAAAAAAAAAATCTTAGTTCTTTGGGTTTAGCTTTTTGTCCTCTTTGTTGTTCTCAAGATTGCCTTTCCTGAAGCTGTAGCTGAGCTACTGTGATTTCTGATGATTTCTCTAGTTAAACTTAGTCCAGACAAGATCAATCAGCAGACTGAGCTAATAAAATCTGCTAGACCTCACTGACTCCACTCACTAGTGCAAGGTACCTACATTTTGTTTCCCAGTAACCCTAAAATTCTGGAAATGTGGTGCAAAATCCCAAACCAACCCTGCATATACCCAGAACCAATCTGGTAGTGTATTTTTGGCTTTAGTTTGATCTCACACATGATTGGTGCACATCATCTTCTGCCTTCTTGGAGGTATATTGACCTAAACACACATGTGCAAAAACTACAGTGTGACTGCAACATCCGTAACGTCACTAACAATAGCTTTATTGTAACTGTCTGGGCCACCTATTGTGGTATGTAGCTATGGCTACACAAACTCACATCAACCCTGGCCCACAACAACATTCTCTGCCAGACATTCAGATTGAAGATAGATAAATCAACCACTAATCATGCCTCCACCGAAGACACGCTATAATTCTACAAATATTTGCATGAATACCACAGGCAAAAAAAAAAAGTCTGTATTTTTATATGGATTTGTATCTAATCATGGACTGATTTGTACAATGAATTGCAATAGGCATGCAACATGAGCATTTCTTTCATGAGAAATCAGAGAAATAATGCCTAAAAGAGAGAACTCTTCAAAGTTTGTGCCTTGCTGAACACTATGGGATCACCTCCTCAGTTTGGGTTTCATGGATTAGCTGTTGGCTCTTATGCTGCAAGCTCTCATCAAAGCCTTGATGTAGCTAGGACATTGACAATGCTCGATGTGATTTTTTTAAATAAGTGACTTTTTTAAAAAATATTTTTATAAAAGAAATTTCCCTGGCTGCCCAAAACTAGATTTAAAACAACAACAAAAAAACCCATCCCAAGTTGCCAAAGAAATCAAAGGCAACACTGAAGATGACAGGTTGGTTTTTTTGGGGTTTTTTCCATTTTTTCATTGGGGAATAAATCAGATCAGATTATTTTTTGAAACCTCTTATTTTCCCTTTTCTCTGGATTTATATGCATACCTACAGCCAAAACCTTTGTCACACTATTCAGATGCTTAATTTCAAAGGAAAACAAACTTTAGATAGTCAAATGTATATGCTAGTCATCATATTTTTCTATTGATCATTTTTATTGCTGTTTTTTACACTTTACCTGATTATTTATTGGACACTGTAATGAAATTCCACTGCTTTATTGCATTATTTTGTAAACAAAGTAGCAAACTACAAAAGTACAGCAATAAAATTAAGGTGATTAACAATAAGGTTGAATTTTAATTAAGTTATGGGAACATGATTTTAAAGATGCTCAAGAAAGACAGTTTACTCAAAGGCAGAAAAGGCAGTCCCTTCCTGCATGACAGAAATTAGGAAAGCATTCTAGTAATTTCTTCATCTGAAGTAAAAAGAGGAGAGAAAAAGGGATAGAAAAAGCAGATAGTATTTTTCCTCAGCAGAATGAATATGGATTACTGCATATTATAAGGCAGTTCTGCGAAGAAAATGAAAATTAACATTCCAGCAGATTCCTTTGCCATCAGCATTTCTTCAGGCCTTTATTCCCCAAGAGAGACATTCACAAAACCCACAAGTGATGATGATGATGATGAAAACCCCCTGAAACCCCAAATACATAACCCCCATATGGTCTAAAAATATTAATGCGTGCATAACATTTATACAGCTTGCCATTTATGTACAGGTGAGTAGATTTTTCAGCTTCCCATTCCCTTTTATAATACGCTTCATGTCTGTAATACTAACACTACATTTTGCAAGACAGCTTTCCTGGATTTCCCATTATTTGGGAAAACTACATTACCACAGTGCTCTGAGTTGTGATGGTTGGGGTTTTTTTGAGCCTGTGCACTTCACACTGGCTCTGCTTCAATTTCAGTGGCCTGTTGTTTCATCACTAGACGTGTTTTTCATGCTTTTGTGTTAGAACCCAATGCTTCCAGCTAGAGAACGGGGTCATCCTCTGGACACAAATTTGCTTTCTGAAACTCCTGAAGAAGTCAGCAGGTGTTCCCTGGAAAGCTCTTTCTGTATTCTACCTACTTAATAAACTAATTTCTTCTCTTTAATTAAGACCTCAGCAATTTGATTGCCCTGCAACATATGTTGATGGTTTCGGTTCTCTTCAGAACATCTGAGCAAGCTGGAGAACAGACCAAGCAGACAGACTAGGCTCCTTCACTGTAAGTACAAGTACAGTGATGTCCCGGAGGAGCAGCCCACGACAACATAAGGCATGTATGTACGCTGCACAGGGCCAGGTGTCACTGTGCAAGCAGCTTATAAGTCCCTATAACATATTGCTGTTACTCCCTGCTAAATATACACCTAGTATTCATCTGGCATATACTCAAAACAACTGAAGTTTTGAAAGGTATGAACTAAGTCGTGATTAAAAAATTCAACTATTTCAACTAATGTCAGGGTGTCTCCACTCTAAAAAACAATGCCTGCTGGTATGGAAAATTCTATGAAGACCCAACAATGATAGCTTTTTTTTTTTAATACTTTTCTCAGTGATGTTTTATTCTCTCACCAGCTCTCTCTATTATTCAAACAGATACTGCAGTTTATTTCAGCTGTGGCATAAAATCCCTGGTTTTTGTGAACCTAATATACCTTCATTCTAGATAATGGGAGCATGAGATTATTTTGGTTATTAGTACTGCCCTTTAGCTTTCTGAAGATAGGAGTAAAAATTTAAATATGATGTTTCAGAAAGCCATATTCTCCTGCCTACACAAAAATAACCCAATTAAATAGGAAGACCAAAGGCTTTTTCTTGCCCATGCAATGACATTGTGTAGCTTTTATTCTCTTATGGAACATAAATGGAAATAGAAATACAGGATAGTCCATGGTCTAAGATAAAATAGATATTCTTCTTCCCTAAAAAGCACACACCACTTGCAATAGGGCACACATCGAGTGAATGTAATCTTTAGACGTGGATCTTTTTTCCTTAGGACTAGTCCTCAGGTACATTAACTTATATAATTCATGAATCTACACGTGGGATGAAGGACAGAAAGGTAGCAACACTGTGAGCCAACGTAACACAAACTGAAATGACAAAGTGACAGCGATGACTGGGATGACAAATGACAACATTCATATTAATAAGTGCTAGATGACATTCAATCACTGCCCAGTCCTGGCTACAATGAAAGACAACACAACTTTTAGGCACAGCAGCAGAAGAGAGATGACAGTTTAACATCTTCCACAACTTAGAAGTTCAGACAGCAGGGAAGGGACAAGGTTATATACACCTGTAAAGAGCTCTTGTTGGAGTTCAGCAATACAGAAATTATTCAGAAAATCTATAGCAGTATTTTTAATTGACCTAGTTAGCTGGGTTTTGGTTTGGGTTTTTTTTGGGGGGGTGGTGGTGTGTGTTGTTTCGGGGGGTTTTTTAATGCCTAAATGGGAAGTTCTCTCTTCACATACAGAAGGGATGAAAAAGAAGTTGGTTCCTATCCTGAGATGGGGGCATGAGAAATCTCTAGGCTTTCTACATCACTCCAGCACAGACAGAGACTGGTTGTCCCAAGCTCGGGAGGTCTTCACGCACTTTGTAGGAACATATTACTACTGTGGCAGCAATACAACTCTGTATATCCATATAAAATGCATTTGTGTCACACTGAGATATTGATCTGCTAGGCACATGCTGGGGTTTTATTTTCAGGGAGAAAACCACAACATTTCCAATGAAGGGCATCATATAAATGTAAAACTATATGAAAACTCAACAAGATATACATAGTTAAATAACATTAAGGATCTGAAATTCGCCACAAACATCAATGAAATCAAACACCATACTGCTGCTCCGGTCAACGTTTCTACTGACATTACATACACACACATTTTTTTTCAGTTAGCCTTCATTTTTGAGTCGTTATAAACCTTTGCTATATTCCAGTATTGTACAGAGTATCATCAAGCAATTTTTACATATGGCCTCAGAAGCCAAATATTTACTGTTACTTGCCTTCACAAAAGGTGTTTTACATATAGCACCTTTTATGCATGGATAAATATTATATATAAATTAGCTGGGAAATATCAAGGGGTAAGTGCCATGTTTTTGCAAAGTAGAAAGGGAACATATGAAAGCAGCTTGTTACAAGAAATCAGTAAGAGCTGTACATTTTTTCTAGTATAAGCCAGAAAAAACTTGTTGGCAGCAACAGATATACTATTGTAGAAGATAAAAAATCAAAAGAAAATGTTGACTAAAAGAATAAACTACAATGTTCTGTTTGTTACTGTTGATGACGTTTACTGCAGTTATTTACGCAAGTAAATTATAATTTAGGAATTCTGAGGCACATGGACCCAACAATATAAAAGCAACATATATTTCTGATACATGTAGCACTGCATTTTATTATGTTCCCCTGCAGAGTTGCTCATGGGACATCAATAGAATAGCCAGACACTTTCCGAAAGATGCGGGGGGGGGGGGCGCGGGGGGGGAAAGGCAATAAACCTGTAGGGAGTTACAATTCTTTTAAAAGCTTGCTAATAATCAAGTATCTGAAGTAAAGATTTTAGCCTGAAAGAGACTGTTACACATGTTTTGTCTCCTTCCTCCCCACCACCAACCCTCCCTCCCCCACACACTTTTTTTTTTTTTGTTTTTTGAGGGCCAAACTGACATCACGATTGAAAGCATGACAGGACTTTGACTAAACAAGGCATTTACCTCATAGCTTCAAGGAGGTACAGAAAGCATTTCATATGCAGTCTGTGTAGCTACTACACAAGACGGCAGTTTTGAGTCTTGGGAAACGGTTTAGTCCTGCCTTTGAATTTGCTATGGTCACTCCGTAATCAGAGCTTTGCGAATAGGGATAAATCCCACTAACAACTGAGTGAAACACAGGACATTTAGCACTATAGCTACAAGATTCTCATACAATGCAGCAAAACGTCTCATAAAGACTGCAGAAAAGAGCATCCAATTGTCTATCTTTGGCCAAGCAGGCAAGACGCCTAGGTGCTGCACTGCACGCAAGGGCCTTGCAGGTACCACTTGTGGCAGCCGCTGCAACACTGGGTAAATGCAACTCTCGCTGTACTACAGGAGGTTTCTCTGCTGAACTGTACGTGGACCCTTTATTACAATGCATAGGCTTTACAGAACAAGGCAAATCAATGAGACATGCTGTCTTTAAATGAAGCTTTTTCCTACAAAATCTACATGAAAGGTTCCAGTCTAACGCCACCTAATTCCTCGTTGGCAGAAGAGAGTCCTCTAGGTACTTCCAGAGCTCTTTTAAAACAATAAAAATGTACATCTATCTATGAAACATTGATGAATCAAGTCCTACTATGTCTGAGTAAACATGTAATTTAGATTTAGTGTAATGTTTTCTGAATATTCAACAATCAGTTGATTGTGGAAAGCATTTAGAGTTTAATAGTCATATTAAAGTAAAATATACTTGCCAGAAAATTACTAAAAAAAAAAAAAGGTCTCATGATGTATTAACAAGTATAAGGATGTGATTTCTATCTGACTATATTTGAGTTCTCCTCCTTAAGAAATGAGTCATTTATACTTCAGTGGAGATCTTCCCTCCTTTTTCTTTTGTCCTACACCAAAGCATGGTCTATTGGATTAAAGACAACAACAGCAGACTCATGAAATTATCAAAGCAGCACTTGATTTTAACATAAACATTGGGGCCTAAATTTGACATTAATTTATCCTTTTACTATCATATAGTTTCAAATTTCTCATCTCAACCAAAAAAAAAAAAAAAAAAAGCTTTGCTACAGAGATATATCAGCATTGTCTATGTTCTTTGCAAGACCACAGCTCTTCCAGGAGCCATGAGCCTTTCTGGCTACATAGATGAGGGGTTTCCTTCAAGATCACTGCTCTTCCCATGACAGAAATTGTTCCTTTCTACTGCCACTTTCCAATGCAGCTGTTTCTCTATAGCTTATTCCAACCTGTATCCCCCATCCCTCTCCAACAACTGCTCCTATTTTGCTCAGGCTGCCATCTCCCAGAGCAGCCGGTCTAGTTGGATGCTTGCTAAGAGCTGAAGAAGGTAATGAGGTTCTTCAGTGTCACCTTCCAGACTGTTCTTTGGAGTCGTCATATCCCATAGTATATTTCTTTCCCTCACACAGTATTTTTCATGGATTTTCCACTTTGGTGCTGCTAAGAACACTTTCCCCAAGCCAGAGTAAAAGACTCAGAATCTACCAGATTCAGAGGGGTTGTACACTGGGGGTTCAATAAAATAAATGAAGCACTTCTAATAGAATAAAAATATCCTCACGGCTGAGAGAATTTTTAAGCCTTAAGAAAAACACATTAAAATAGAGACATGGAAAGATATGGGCTTCTGCTCTATGGGCTGTAGGACAGTGCAGCAAAACCTCAAAGTCAGCTTCAGATGAGCGCATAATCAATGTTAGTCCACCGAGCTACAGAAGTCTTCCTCGAGGCTACCAGCTCAGCTGCTCTTCAGCCAAGCTCTGAGTACCTCCCAAGCTTATCTACAGGCACTCTCCACCTCTTCAGGAAGAGAAATCAAAAGAAATTGCTCTTCCTTACAAAAGGATAACAAAATAAAGATATTTATCCTAAATTGCTAGAGCACAGTTTAGCTTTCAGACACTATACATTCCATTCATTCCTGAAACTATTTATTATCCCAGTAAGCTATGTTCCTGGGAAAATGGTCTTGCAAAACAATGTTAACAATACATGTTGTCTACGTACTGGGGATGAGGGGAGTTATCCATCATCTACCAAACTTTTCAATCTCTTCATGGCATGAAAGCTATGAGAATTTGGACCTAGGCAACTAGTAGTATTGGAAGGGGGGGTATGTGGGTGGGTATATATACACACACACAGATAAAACAAACAATCCTCCAACCATGTATCATAAATGTGCTAACAGTGATTTTATGACATATATAGAAAATCCACCGGAAGATAGGCGCAGAGATAGTCTATAGTCAGAGTACTAACACAACTTTAATACTCTTATAAAGAAAGAAGCCTGCCATAGGAAGAAACAAGGTGAATACTAATATACTATTTATATAGTCATGTATTATTTATATAATACATGTTTTCATGTTTTGTGATTACAGAATACGCAGGCGATACTCCTTTTAACACATAGGGCAGAAATAATTAATGACCCCATATGCTCTGAACCTCCTTTTTTTCAAATGCTGTTCATCATTTGTGTGTTTGTATTTCTCACCAAGAGAAACAAAGCATGTTTACAAATGGAGTGTTTCAGCAATTAGTAACCATCATTAAATATATTATATAGAAATTATTGAAGCCTTTTACATTCCCAATGACTCCAGGGTCTTAATACTGTGGAAAACATTCCACGTCCTGGCTGTAATCAGATTATACCAATATGCTGAAATAGAGAGTATAATATGTATTCTAACAAGATCAAAATAGGGAGAAAACATTGAGCCACAAACCAGAGAAAAGATAATTTAGTGTCTATATAGAGAAGTTATGACTCAAGTAGACCACAGTCGATTATTATAACTAAACCCATGAAATGGGAACAAAAGCAACAGTTGATACTATGTAACAGATTAATATTATATAGAGAGTTTCTATTCAAAAGTCAAAAACATAGAACTAACAAAGGAAATACCGAAGATACTTTGACTACATCTACATGAACAGCTTAACCATCCAACTTGAAAAAATTCCTTCATCTATTTTTGATCAAAAAGTGTAAGACCATGTTTCATTTAAAGAATTGATACTGAAAGATGACCACCGGTTGTTGGGAATCTTAAAAGTCCTAACACACTACATGATGACTCATAAATGTACAAGGCAGCCAAAATTTGAACCCCGAGCACAGCCAGCTCGTCGCATGCTCAGCCACCTGAAGACTACATGCATATAAGCAAACTATTTCATCCACTCTACCTTAAGAGCAGATCAACTCAATGATCTCTCCCACCTGCTTTGTCTTTCTCAAGACTGCAATGCAGTCAGCTTTGTTCCAGAAGATTTTAGAGATCTGTCAATTTGTCAGCCTCTTACTGGGTTTACATCACTCAACAATTCTTTGATTTTCTTCTGCCTACCAGGGAAGAATGCTAATGACCAGCACCTGTGTGTTAATTTGTGTTACAGTGGCATATAAAAACCACAGAGAATATAGAAGGCTGTTGTCTTCAAAAATTTCAGGAGTACTACTCAAGCTGGTTAGACACTGTGATATTAGAACACTACCAGGAGGCTGCCAGAATAGTTTAAAAAAAAAAAAAAAACAAAAAACAAAACCAAAAACCAAACAAAACAAACCCAAACTAATACATGCAATGAAGAATACATGAAAAAAAAATCATTTTACATAAATATAGTCAAAACATTGCCATGTCTAAGTGCTTGCAATGGTTAGGAAAGCTGATGAGGCAGAACAGCCATGGAAACATTTTCTCCTGGTTTTTGGCAAAAGCAACACAGATAGGAATTTTATACCTAACTGATGAGTCCAGTGCGATACTAAATCCAGCCTGTTAGCACGAGAAAATAGCTTTTCATGTTGATGGGATGAATGTATGATAAGCTGCACGGGATGGCTGCAAATTCAGCATGGCTTGAAAATTGAAAACTAGTTTGAGATATACAGCACATCTGTCTAGACCCAGCCACAATACTCCTGTGAGATACTCAGCGATGGTTAAGGATGAATATAAACCACATAAGGAAGACCAACTTCCTACAGGAAAGGATGCAACATGGCTTTTCATACTCCACTGAACTGTGCAGGAAAAGTATGCAAAGATTGTGTTGACATTTTATATTAAAAGTTTTCCTTTTAAACACCACTAGTTTTCACTAAAACCATAGTGTATATTATCCATTACCACTGAAAACCTGCAGAAAATACAAATATAAACTTCTTGTTTACTCTCCTTCATAGTTATCAGGCCACTTATTTACTCTTACTGCTCTCTTTGATTGAAGTCTGGGGTTCTATTATTAGGCTGATACCACACTAACTTTTATAAACAGTTTCCTCTCAAGGCTGACTATGATCAATCAAGAAGGCAATTAATTGTAAGCACAATTACTTCATTTAGGTCCTAATCACTTGATTGCAACAGTGCATCATGTATTTGTATGGCTAAGTGCTGTCACTTTTATCTGTAACTGGCTTCACAGATAAAACTGCAGGTGCCAGATTACAATCTAGGAGTTAAACTTCAAAAGCAAAAAAAACCTCAAACCCAACCAAGCAAACAAAAAAACAACTGTGAGGGACTGTCACTGTGAATGCACTACTAATCTTTGCTGGAGTTATTCAAACACATGCTAACATTTCTGATTCTCAAAAAAGGACTTGCAGGAGGTGGAACTAACTTTGTTTCCACGCAGAGCTGGTTCTGGTCTGTTACGAGCCCTCAGCAGTGGGGATTTAGGCAGATGAAGGATACAGTGGACATTTTAAGTGGAGCAGTACGGAGTTCATTGCTATGACACACAGACCCTTAAAGATTCCTAAATTTTATCCAGTTTACAAAAGGATCCAGGAAACCTCCCAAAATCTAAAAATCCATCAGTTTTAAATTCATTATATGTTTAAGTAGATTAAACAATAACCAGTTACTTTCAGTCAAATCCATTTAGATGAGAAACGGGGGGATGAGAGAACTGACATTCACTGGTTGCTTTGCACACACCATTTCTCAGCACTGCCTTGCGCTTTAGCAGATTCCTCAGCTGTGTTGTAATGCAAGTTTCTCAGCATTAATACGAGTTCTGAGAACACTAATCAGGTTCTGAACCTTATGATGAAAAGCAAGGCAGTCCTGAGCATACATTGCAAAAGAATGTTCCTAAAGGCCATTTTAGTCTGTTCTAGTCTCTCTCCCCATCCCCACAATGGCCACCAATTAAGTAAATGACATTTGATCCAAAGGGGGAACTACTACGTTTCCTTCTCTACATTAAAAATCCATACCTCACATGTCAAAAGTATGACTTAGGAAGGTCACTTTCATAACTGTTGCCATATCAGTATGCTCTATATCCTTTTTACTCAAGTAACTTAATTCATTTTTTTTATCCATTTATTTTTTGGAGTTGACAATCTACTTTCCGCTAAGCAGTGAGCAATATTTGTTAACTTTATTCTACTGAAAAGTGAATCTGAACGCTTCTCAAACACGCACGTACCACTGCAGATATACACATACACAAATCAGCTGAAGAAACAGATGTCATTCCACAGTTTGCTCCTCTTTCCTCCTTTCAACTCTGTGACCCCAAATCTGCATTGTCAGTAATTTTTTTTCTAGATACCAAGCTACTTATCCAGGTTCTAATTTCTCCAAACATTATATTTAAGACTAATTATTCAGCCAAGAATCACCATTTAGCAAAGTCTTAAAGAAAAAAAAGAATTTAGGTATGGGTAAACCAGAGGTTAGAAATTCTAGTTAATTGCAATACACTGGATTTTAGTCATATAATTTCATTTTACAGTAAATTACCTTAACCATTTTGTGGAAAAGGAGATATTGCTTATGAACCTCCTCTTCATGAGATAGAAGAGATTCCAGTCTTCAGTGCAGCCTTATTTCTCATGCCTGTATTGATCTGCTGGCTCAGTTGTTCTTAAGAGACTTCCTTTTGAAGGACCTGAGTTTGCATAGGCATGTGAAGAGTGGCTGATTGGTAATCACTGAGTGAAAGGGGCTGGGGGTTGCACATGAGCCTCTTCTACTGAATACCTGGCAGGGGGTTAATGATAAGCAGCAGAACAAGATGACACAACTGCAGAGAAATCAGTTTTCTACCTAGCCTTGCTTATAAGATGACAAGAGATCATTCTTGTCTTGTGCAAGTACCTTTTACAAACTATGTCCTCCTCTCAGGAAAGATATTATGAATGTTCCCTGCTGATCAACTGTTTCATTCCTTCTCTCCTATTAGTTGTTTTTCACTAGCATTTGCCTGGGAAAAAAACCCAAACTTTAAACAGCAGGTGGAAACAGTGAGTGTATTACATTAGTGCTGGACAATATACTGAATGTAGCTGTTGAGTGATATTTTAACAGCAGCGTTACTTTGAAGATAAGTTGTTGTATCTTTGTACTGTTCTACCTTTTCCAGATAATACTGCTGCTGTCCAAAATATAATAAGCTGCAGTAATTAAAGCTATAGGTCATCTAAGTATGATTTACAGATAAGGACAAAAAAATCTGGCAAGATGAACAATGTGCAATTAAAAAAACCCAAGGATGATACGTGGCAAAGTTCATTATGGCTTAGTCATTATCTGATCGATTAAGGCATACAGGTTAAATAAGTCACTTCAGAAACAGAAAGACAAAGGAATATAAAGTATTACTATATTTGTGCCTACCTAGACATAAAAAGGTGAGAAACAATGAAAATCCAAATCAAGTGAACGAATAGCTATCAAAAGCAAATGGTTCACTGCCATTGATCTCATCAGCATGACAAGTGTTTCTGAGGTTTGGTTTATCCTGAAAGCATGAAATCCTACACTTTCTTTTATTAAGTTGTAGAATTATTTGTACAATTACAAATCCCTGCTCTTTCAGTGGACAGTGAGAGAGCAAGAGCAAACAAGAAACAAAGAAGGAAAAAAAGTTGTGTGGGTTTTGGGATTTTTTTTTAAAAAAAAAAAAAAAAAGAAAAAAAGAGATCAATCTGAAAACATGAAACCTAAAGTGGAGAAGACGCTTGCCAAAGGCTAATCCTGCAGACCTTTAGGTGAGCGAGAAAGAGAGCTCAGCATCCTGAACTCCAGTTTAGTACTTCTTCCTCTCAGACACACCACATCAAAAGTTAGTAATTTAATGTCTTCAGCTATTAAAGGTGAGATGTTAAAGAATGGGACCTTTTCTTTTATTTATTAAAAAGCTACTTGTAAAGCGTATATATCCACGATCAAACAACAACAACTGGAGCTGAGAAATAGGAATACCATCATTTTAAGACAGCACGTGCCATTGCACGAGACACATTATCACTATTTGCAACAAGCAAACTACCAGGCTCTATTTGTAACTCTTGTACTTGGTTCTGCTTGACCCCCACAGCGATTTCCTCATCTATAAATTGCATAGTAAATGCAAAAGAACGTTGCTATAAAAATCAAGAAAATGCTCAGTTGAAAATAAGCATTTTTAACTTCTAAAGCCAAATATGTCCCAAGATTCTCCTTTTGCCATTTCCATAAACAAGCAAAAGAAGCTGCTTTTGTTTTATATGGAAAATCTCTGGATGTTGCTTTCAATAGAAGAGTCTAGGCAGTGCAATCACATAACAGCTGCATCTGCTGACAACAACGGCTGTATCAAGGGCTGAATAAAAAAATCTTTTCTCATTTCAATACGCTATAGTTTTCAAAAACTTTTTTCCTCAACTGATTGGAAAATCATTCCCACTCCCTTGCACAAATCATTACAAGTTAAATGTATTTAGTAATAGCTTGTTGGACACAGCTGAAAGAAAAATCACATATGAGGCTGAACAAACTATCATTTTATGAGAAGATATGGCTTTCACTTGATGAGCTATATGCAAAGTAGTCATACGGGAATCCTCAGTGTACTGTTTTGGGATTAATGCTACTTCTCTGGAATTTTAAAAATGACATTACATCTGTTTGATATTTTTTACAGTCAGTCTCCCTCAGCTGAGTATGATTCACAGCTGAATATGCCAGCAGTTATTAGCCAATTACATATAGTTCAAGCTTTCCTGTATATTCTTCCTTGTGTTATTTGTTCTTGCTGCACTTCTAATGTGACCTGCAGACCACACTAATACTTAGCTCCTAAATCATAGCCTAATTTTTCAGAAATGCTGAGCTTTACAACTCCAGGGAAAATCTTCAACTACTTAATATTTGATTGTCAGCCTCTTACATTACCATGCAGTTACTGCAGATGTACTTTCAATAGAGCAATACGTAAAGGCTCTGATTTAAAATATCCTTTAAATACATGCCGCTAAGCAGGTGGAGGATTCTCCACAGTCTTCAGCTGAGATATAAGCTTATGATTAAAAACTCTGCTAAAGAATACAACCAGGCATATATTATCGTTATTACTATTATTGTTATAGACCTCTGTAAATAAGAACTACATAGTTACTCCAGAGAGCTTTGTATTAGGAGAACAGAAACACCAACGTTTTCTCTATTATACTGTATTCCTTCAGTTATCACAAAGTATTTGTTTATCAATACAAAGCATGATAAATATTTTACCGTTATGGTTTATTTTACAGTACTCACATTTTTCAAAGTATTTCTATAAAGTAGTAAAATCTATTTCCCAGGCAATAAAAAAGGGTGTTACAGCAGTACGCTGGTTGGGTGGTAGATGAAATCTTATTTTAGTAATATATATGTAAACACAAAATGAATAAACCTGAACTAGAGTACGAAATCTAATTGAAGGCATTTATAAGAAAAAGTGTGTTTACACAATCCTTTAAATATTAATTAAAATTTCTGATGTTGATTTTGGTAACATACATTCTGCAATTACCTACTTTAGAGTAAAACTGGAAGGCTTCTTCTATGAAATGTTTTGGCTAACTCTAAAATTTCTCTTTAGCATTATGACTGAGTGGTAGCATTTCCTGGAGTAATACCTGCCAGAAAACTGTGAAATTGGGTATTAATATGCAAAGTTTAGAACACCAAACACAGCCTCTAAACAATTAACAGTGATAGGAAGATTTTTAAGTCCCAAAGCTGAAGGGTGACAAATTATCATGCAGAGTAGTTACGTTGGGATATGAACTTTTAAAGTAAAAATCATTTTTTTGCCTCTTTTATTAGTGTTGCTAAAAAGGGGGGGGGGAGTGGTTGTAAATATGTTCTTAAAAACATCTTCATTTGACTAGTTAGCAGTATTGAAGAATGGTTGGCAGGTCACTAAAAAGTGATTTCTGTTTTCATGTTTGGAATTATACAATAAAACTTGATTCAACGGCCGCAACATTTTTTTTTGTTTGTTTGGTTAGTTTTTTTGTCTTCCCCCTCTTTTGGCATGAATAGTTCAGCCAGCAATACTATTGCAGCTGGTCAAGTAGTACACATCTTATTTGTGAGAGATGTGTAATGGATACATCAAGAATATCGTTACTTAAAAAAGGACAAAGAACAGAGATGAAAAATCAGTTCAGTTTATCCTAACTTTCCATTTGAAGCTGTAAGGACCTGAGTCTGTCAGTTTACCAGTTTCCAGTTTAAACTGGAAACTTTCTTCCTTCTATTCTCTATTTCTAGTTTCCTATTAACGCTACCAATTTTCTAGTTAATGTTACTACAGTGTTACAGCAATAATTTATAAATCACTGATGATTTTTAATAGATGGTAATTTATTGGATCAGCTATTTCTGTGCCTGGTTGACAAAAAATATGACTATTGCAGATCCTAATAGAAAGGTTTGTTTCAATATACAACAGTTTACACATTTAACTTCATATACATATATAAATCCAGGTTTTGGTGTCTTTTCTGTCAGCTAAGGTGATGATCATTTTACCTGTATGACATAACTCTCAGCACTGGTCCTTACCCCAGTCTTCTGGATCTTGCAGGTATATAACACTAGTTTTCCTATCCCTGGAGTCCCACATTCTAACCCAAGAGCTGGTCACATCCTAAATGAAACCAGGAACTTCTAACTGATCTAAAACCAAGGCACTTACCCTTTTTCTTAACTGCATAAGACTTGTATGACTTAGGAATAAGCTTTCAACTTCCACCCTAACAATATAAAATCCTTCACCCCCAGGCAAGCCCAGAAAACCAGAGTTACCCGGAATTTACCATAACCCTTCACTGCTAACAATATTCTCCCTCACTGAAAAATAATAAGCCTTTCTGAGCTATGAGATTACCTGAGATGTACTCTAAATCTAATCCTAGCCTACTCTGAAACTACTGATAAACTCTTCTTCCCTGCTGGCATTTCAGCCCAGCAAGACTTCCAGATTCTCAAGCAAAAATTTGGAATTTTCATAATCAAAATATATTCAGCATCTGCAACATCTTACGGCCCCGACACTAGCCCAACACCTAAATCATCTCAAGGCACCCTCAAAAGAAGAGGTTAACAGCATCAGCTCCTCCCTCCAACTCTAAAACTTTCTGGTCAGGCCCTGCAGTCCTTGACCATAACATTAGATACATACCTGAGGCTTACACCAGACTTGAACTAAGCTCCAAACCCTAACCCTAGGTTCGCACCGAGGCAACGCATTCCAGCCACAACGCATTATTTCAGGCTTGTGGACTTTGCAGGATGGAGTGACAAATCTTTTATCCTGTAATTTGAAGCCCTAACACCAGAGACTCCTTCTGGTCACCAGAACTCTTCAAGAGCCACTAAAGACATCAGCACCAGTTTTGATCTTAGCCCCGAGAGGTCTCTCACCATTATCCTAGTCCTTTACCTTTCCCACCCCGAACCTTAATGTCACTGCAAATGTAAAACAAGCCTTTCCCCCACATCACTGGGTGACAAAGGTCTATTCGTCCCTAACATAACCAGCTGTAAGCCCAGTTGGCGCACACTACAAGCATTAACCCTAAAATGAATCTGAAGAATCCTCAGTTTTATTGAACTTTAGGGATCTTTACCCAACCATGAACCATAAGCTTTCCATCAGTATCATCATTGGTCTTCATGGTCCTAAGATGTAGGCCAGAACAAGGACTACCTGATCTTCCCTTTCAAAGGGTTCCACAAGATATTCTTAGGACTAGGCTTTGATCTAGGGCTCAGGAAAGAAACAACAGAAGATTGTGATTTATTACTTGATCTTGCAATGCTGCAGGACTAACACGGACTGTGTGGCAGCAGTAAAAAATACATTATTGTTATTTCTCAGAAGGCTGAGCAATGCTTATGGCTAGAGTTTGAAATAGGTTTAAATTCACTATGGAGGACAAACATTTATTGCTATATCTCAAAAGGCAGTCAGAACTAGAATGAATGCTGGTGTGAGGTGGGCCATCCAGTTTACGCTTAGCTTCAAGCAGACATATATCCACTAGACTCTGGTTACATCTAGAATTAAAGGTGATTTGGGAAACAGAGGTTGAGGATCTCAATTTACTGCATGCTTCTATACTTGTAACTCTTCTGAAATCCAGGAATAAACTTAGCTGCTTGAACACTGTTTTCTCAAATACCAGTCCCTATTTTATCGTTAACTCTAAACGTACCCTAAAAATAAATTTTGTGTTTCTTACCCTCTCCATAAGCCTTTCATTCCCACCTAAACCATCTTCTTCACATTAAATCCTACAAGATCCAGAAACAAATGTATCTATTGTCACTCTATAGTCTCCAACCCTAATCTTTAACACATCCCTAACCTTAATCTTAACATCATAGCAAAGAGATTTTGCACATCCTGGAGCTAAGCACAATCCAATTATCCTACCATATACCAATTCTCATAACCTTGAGGACTTTGTGTGATTCCAAAAAAAAAAAAAAAATCAAGCTCTTCTGCCAGTTCCCCATATTGCTATTTTCATAGGGTTTAGAATTAATTTTTCTTTAGTAGTGTTTGCGCATGTGTGCATAAATCTTGATAGGTCTAGCTAAAAAACCCCTATCATTTCTGTAACAGACATAAGTGTATATAAAGCTAGAATGGTTCAACTTTTAACAAAATTATGGCATGTGTTTTCTAATGGCATATTTAAAGTAATTAATAGTGTAGAGCATTAATTTGCTAGCTTGAAGTGTTTGTATCTGAGCTAATGAGGATATTTGAACTTCAAATGTTCAAATAAGACATTTGTGGAGTCACTCAGTGTTAAAGTTAGAGTTTTTAAGATGCTTCCAAAATGAAATTCTTATAGTGATGCATATGGCTTTATGCTGCTATTAATATCCACGTAATGTGAATGTAGTGCTAACCAGCAGAATAAGGTTTCCTAAGTATGTATTATCAGATAAGTGAGCATGTAATTGGAAGATATTAAGGGAGGAAAATACACATTCAAGAGAGCTAGTTTGAAAGGTCTTTTCTGAAAATGAAATCCCTTTTAATCTTATTCGTCAAAAGCCAAAGGATTGGTGAGCATATGAAACTGGTTTGTTTGAATATTTGTTTGATTCAGCTCACAGAGCATGAAGTTATATCTAGGTTGTTTTACTGTGAAAACATTCAACATTATAACATATTTAATTTTTTCATGTGCCTCTTCCAGGTTTCAACCTGGTAATGAAATATTTAACTAATTTTTTGGCATTGCAGTCAATAGATAGCAGATATTTAGTCAAGAGGCATTTATGTTTTCCTTTGCTTTATTTTTAACACAATGATACAAAAGACATTTCAAATGCCCACATGCTCTCTGTAACTCTGTTCTCTTTAAATTCATTACACAGAACAAGGATCCACTAGTAGTTCAGTTCTGCAAAACAGTATACTCAAAACAACCGCTAGCTGACTTACACTTTATCGTGTGCTCTTGCCATTTGGCTAGCTAGTCAAGAATATTGCTGCTACCCAATCTTCAAACAGCTACTCCTATTTAGGTAGGAATGCGAACAATTCAGGCAGGAATAAGGATATTCATCATTAATTATTTTTTACTGTCTTAAATTCCAGTTTTCCCATGCAGAAAATACACAGGACAGCAATTTATAGACTCAGGAGAGACATGAAGAAGGCAAGCTGACAATGAAGGCGGCAGAAAGGGCTGCTCCAGCTTTCAGCAAAGGAATCAAATTCTCCACCAGCAGTACGTAGCATAGCAGAAGGAATTCAGGATGGTTGGAGTCAGCCTTATGGGTTTTTTTGTGCATGGTTTGATTTGCTTATTCCCTTGTCTTTGTGTAGTGTATTTGGTGGGGCAGGGGGAAGACAGACATGACAAAGGGAATATAAACTTGCTGATTTTCTTTTTTCCTTCCAGGTTTCAACTTGATCAGCTAGCATATACTTTATTACAGCCTACCTCATCAATACCACATACTTCCTTCACCCTTTATTCATTTGAAGATGCTAACATTTTTATAAAAAAATAAAAAATATCGTTAGTCAAGGCAAGCCCAAATATCTAAAATTATACACACTGAAGAAAGTGTAAATTACTTAAACTTACATATTAGCATGTCTTCTTATGAACTGGGGCGAGAGGGCAGTGTAAGAACTTACAATTATTCTTTATTGCTACTGTCAGTCTGTTGGAGAAGGAATGAATCCACACAATAGAACTAGCACAACAAATCATGTACTGTAGGACATCAGTCAGCTGTGTTAGTTCAAATCAGTCAGCAAGGCTGTTTAAATTAAACTACCGGCTTTCCTCTAAAACTGATGCAGACAGTTCATAAAATGCTCCAAAATCCCAGTAGTAATTAGGTGGGGAAAGTCTCAGACTGCAGTAGCCAGTTCCTCAGTGAACTTCTGACCACAACCTCAGTGTTCCTCACCCTTGACTTGCAGTACCTATCCATTGTGTCCTGTCTCACATTCATACAAGCTCATCCTACTCCTCACTGCAGATGCTACTCAATCCATACAATAACGGATTCCAGCACGACAGCACAAATATGCAATTATTATTAACTGCTACTCATAGACAGAGTTATCACAAATTCATGCAATAGTACATAACTTGCATTCAGATTCATCAAAGTACCTTCACAGATGGTAATTACATTGAATGCATTTCTGAAACCAATTACATGAAAAAAATGAAATATGGAATTAAAATATTACAAAATCACCAACTGAAGATCTAGCATATACCAGACTATGGTCACCAAACAGTCAAGTCAACGAAAGCTTTGGCCCAATAGTTTCTAATAGCATTTTGACTTTTTAAAAAGATGATCTTGGTTCAAGTTGTTTGAAGTGACACAAAAAAATACCTTATTCCTTTAATGTCAAGTGTTCAAGGCCAGGTTGGATGGGGCTTTGAGCAACCTGGGCTAGTGGAGGGTGTCCCTGCCCATGGCAGGAGGTTGGAACTAGATGGGCTTTAAGGTCCCTTCCAACCCAAACCAGTTTGTGATTCTGTAATACGATTCTATGATTTTGCTCAGCTCTTTTAGAGGTGAGTTACTCAAAAATACCTTTGGATTTCAGATCAAATTCCACTTTGATTTACTTTAACATATGTTTTAACAACACAGTGCAAAGCTGGGTAGGCAGCCAAGCTAACCCTACATACAGGGCTATAGTAAATGGACACCACAACTGCGACAGCACAGCATTTCTCAGCAGAGTGAATCAGGTTAAGCAGAGCACTGCTCCTGTACTCCTAATCTGTCTGGGATACCTCAGAATCACACTACACTGTGGTGTGAAGAAGATCCTCTAGGTACTTACATGACTTTCAGAAAGATTTAGATACTGATGATTAGGGGCCTAGATGATTTTTGAAAATATAACTCAAAATTTGTTAAAGCACTGAAGTATGTCAAGTGTTTTAAAACCAACAATTTCTTGGGGGGGGGGGGGAGCAGACTCCCAGCAAGTCATTAGATGCACACAAAGAAATAGCTTTTCCCTATTCTGCAAACCCCTTTCAGACTTCTTCTGCCATTCTTGGAGTACCTGTTTATTATTTTCATGCAGTATATTACTTCTCATTAACCAATGGTAGTATTTTGAAACCTCACAAACCTAATTAAAAAGCGATTCACGGTTCTTTTGCATCTCACCTTTGGTAAACTTTGCATTCATTACTCCCTCAAACTTGGAATAATCAGCAGATTTGCTGCTTCACGTTTAAATTCCACTGCCTGAGCCATTTATATAGGTTAGAAATGGGGCTAACAAGTAACCCCTAAGAGAACACAGTTAATTCTCTCTGCACTTAAACATACCAAATGAGTCCATTCTCAAGTACACTGTTCCTACTACTTTAAAATCCAGTTCTTTAGTCTTCGTGCTCTGGCTTTAAAAAGCTGTGTGTGGAAACCTGCCATGTGGAACACAGCTTCATATAAACCCTAATGGTGTATGTGTCACACTGGCTATTCTAATCAAAGGTCAAACTCTACTTCCCTTACTTGCACATAGTTGTACAAGACAACAAGGAGTAGTGTGAAGTAAACCTGTTTTTCTCTGCAGCTTTGAAAAACAATGAAACGGCTTCTGTTATACAATGAAAGCCAAAAGAGGACTGGAGCAAGTGCATATATAACACATTTTGTGACGAAAACCCTCTACAAATGAGATGCAGGACACAGAGCAACTCAACAGCATATCAGAATTAAAAGGAACATTCTAGGATGATATAATTAGTGCTACAAAATATCACTGTGCAGGAGAGAAGGAAGCAAGTGCGGAGACTTTTCAATGAGCAACTGTTTCAGAATGAGGCACCAAAACCTGTTCAAACAAGAGGTTTTCATTGTATCATAAATTTTTTTCATTTTTTGAAATTCTCTTACATCTTAAAGAGACATTTTAGAATGAGTTGTAGGAAGGACAGTAAGAAAGCAACGTCTGTGTAGATATATGCTTTAAATGTCACAAGGGGTAGACTCAATAGTATAAAGCAGTCACAGGGGGCAATAGCAAGAGATCAAATAAACCACTTCTCTACTGCATTATATGTCCATATTCACTGTGGAATGTTTCTGACTCACCTTTATTCAAGCTCTCAACTTGGTAATTCAGGGACTTGCCCCTCCGTTGCTTCTAAAAAAAGTGCAGAGCACCATGAACTCAGTTCCTAATACGGCAAGCTTTGGAGAGTATCCAGCACAGAGGACTGCAAGTTGCTTCTTGCCTGAATAAGCTACTGTGAGATATCAAGCTTAAAGTGACTGCAAAGCTTCCATAGGGGTAGCACGGAGACACGTGCACAGCATCATCCTCATACTGGAGGATTGACTAAGATTGAATGAGTAGGAAAGAGAAAAAGGTGATGATGGCACCCTAGTGCAACCACAGATAGAGTTACTCCACGCAGCACTAACTGCTCTTGGTTTATGAAGGACTGGAGTGGTTTAAGCCCCCATCACATTCAAGGTAATGAGGGTCAGGTAGCCTTTGCTGATTCTCTGTTCTCCAGAGTCTAGTGGCATTAATAATACACTTCTACCTCAGAACTTGGATGTGATGAGCCTGCAGTGTTTCTCTGAAGCTAGTCTTAAAAAAAAATAATAAAAATGCTTGCTATTACAATAACAGCATATCCTGCAAAGTTGCCTCCAGGCAAGTCCTGAGGACCACTAGGAAGTTTGTAGCAGAATACAATAATCATATTCTTAAGTGATTTTGAATGTTGACACTTAATACATGATTTAAACCACAGAATGCGTTATTTCAAATGATAACCATTATTAGTGTATTTTAAATGAGATGTTTAAAATGGAAGTAATAACAGTATTCACAGATAATCTTCTGAACCAATAAAGTTTCAGTTCCAGCAAACACAGAACTGCGATGTTTGCAGGCACATTGGTAGACTGTGAAATTTAGCTAAAGGAACAGCTAAATGCCATATGATACTACTTTTCAATGCCATCCATACGTTTCTCAGTCTGTGTAAACTTGTTTGGTTTCTTTTAATATTCTTACAACTCTTCAACTAGCTGTTAACTATTAATGGTTCCCATTGTTTTTTCAAGTCCGCAGTTCACAAGAGAACAGCTGTATTTACCTTCTTTTGATCTTTTTAATCTGCATTGATTACAGAGTAAGTGCCCAACATTTCACTCCTGTTTCTTTCTTCACAATTAATAACAATCTCCCAGCTTTAAAAACATAACTGCATAATTACTTCAGTATCCTAATAATGTCAGTACGTAGCTGCCATTTTAAATCGTGTTCTTGGACCTCCTTCTGCCATAAAAAAACTTGCATGGTACAGTTATTCCTCTAATGTAAAAATTGCTTTATAGGGGATGATACTATGAAGTCAGTTCCAACACTACGACGTACAAAAACATCCTCAGGGCACAAGTGACTGACAAAGAGGATCAGGTGGCATGAAAGGACAACATGCCTTTTGTAGTGTAGTTTTCTACGTGGGCATCGAGGCTTAGATCTCCTGAGGAACACGAGTGCCATGCTGTAGTGATTCTCAGACACAGCAGATGCACACAGATGTACAAATTTCTCATAACAAAATATATGTCAAAGACAAAGCATTCAAATAATCAGGCAGTTTCAGTTCACTGCAGATTTTACCAAGCAAAGGACCAAAAGTCAGCTACGCTATCATCAGTACAACTCCCACTAGGATCTGCAAAGAAAAAAGGATGCCAACATCTGCGTTGTACCATGGAACAGCCACGCTCTGTGTGTATTCATGGTTATTGACCTTCCTGTTGATGTATACGGGGGAAAAAACTAGAAAGATTAATTGAATCCTTTTCTGAAATGTAATCATATTCATAATCAGGTATTTACATGAAAATTATTGTATATATCAATTGGGCTTGACAGGAAATAGAAATGGGTACAGTTTAGGCTCAAATTTTATAAATAGGTGAAGTAAAACTGATGTAGTACCAGTGAGAAGTTTGAGACAGATAACATAAGAACCTGAGAGTACTCTTTGGTATCTAACAAACTAAATTAATATTTTTGTTGTGACTGACAAGGCACACCCACACACAAATTTCCAGGCAGAGCTGGGACAATGACATGGGAACATGGTAACAGCTATAGCCAAACATCCTCTCCTCCTCCTCCTGTGTTCCTGTAGAAGGGCTGGCCAGCCTTAATCCTTGGGCTCTGCAAGGACATAGTCACATTCAAAGGCTTTGGACAAGATATGGACTCAACCTTTGTTCTTATCAAACACTATAGACAAATAATTGGTGATAAAGCCTGTGTTATGTCCAGAGTGTAAAAACAAAAACTACCTTCTCTCTAAATGCATCTTACATATGGGAAAATTGGAATTGAGTCCTACTTTCAAAAGTAAAACAGGCAAGCATAATTGTACAAATGCTTAAGTAAGGTGTTGTGAAATAAGCACACATCCATGTAACACCTTTTTTTAGCATCTCAGGTAATTTTGCTAGTGTGGAACTCCTCAGCCCTATTTCTAATTTTAAGGAGTTCTCAAAGTTCAAGACAGCTCAGAAAAATTCCAATTTCAAAAGTAAAATGTGTCTTAAAAGCAAAAATACCAGATGAAGCTATAATTACTGTATATGCTGACTGTAGCAGCAATGAAGTCTGCATTTTATTGCTTTGACTCTGATCAAGTACATGCAATCAATGCGAATTATTACAAAAAAGTTAGGAGATAATTTTGAAAATATGTCAAAAATGCAAAATTATGAAAGTTAGATGAAGTTGAGATGGCTGTATTGATTTTGAAAAGGTCTGTAAATTACATAGAAATATCACCCTGTTTCAAAGTAGATCTCAAATCTTTTAAAGCAAGTTCTAATATTATACACAGTTCCCAGTGCTGCATTTCTAGCTGTGAGCAGATTTATTCTTAACTCCTAACCTGCCTGTATGGTTGCTTGTTTTTGAAAGTGGGCCCTGCGCTGCTAATGCCAGTCAACTTACTTTATGGCCACGCTCTTTTGGAAGCCTTCTAGACTAGTTTATTAAGAAATATAAACACAGCCTCAGAAGCTAGTTATCACCCAATATTGTTATTTTATTTCTAATGCATACTGGCATTGGAAAGAAGGTATTCCCCTAAACCTAGATTATGACTACCACAGCAATATCCACCCAGTCTGTGACCTAACCAGTGTGTTATTGTATTTTGTTTTGCAAAGGTTCATGCCAACGTTTTATCTTAGTTTGTCTACATGAACAAATTCTCTGTATCAGGCTTAAGTCTTATGCAAATCTAATTAAAACCTCCAGTTTCATTGAGATTCACACACAAGTAAGCTTCAGTAAGTCTTGCAACAGATCAAATCTACACTTTGAATTTTCAGTGAAATCCAAAGAGAACCAAATACTGTGTCTAGCTTTCAAAGGAAGCGTTTAATAAACTTTAGTTGCTATGCTTCTGCCTATGTTAAAGATGTATGATAGCCACAGGAATTTTGAATCAGTAATCAGAAACAGAATAAAACAGAGAATCTCTAAGAGAAACACAAGTATATCCATGTATAGATGTAATCTTAACTAGTTTCTTTTGTCTATTATTGTAAAATAATCCATGGGTATTGACCTAGGATGAAGAAGGTAATTTTCTGTGCATTTGACAATAGATATTTTCTATATTTATGGTAATCTAAACACAATAACACATTACAATTAATGGAGTGAAATAGGATGAATGACACTGAGGCTGACTGGTATTTGCAGGGAGT
This sequence comes from Balearica regulorum gibbericeps, assembly GCF_011004875.1. Classification (NCBI taxonomy): domain Eukaryota; kingdom Metazoa; phylum Chordata; class Aves; order Gruiformes; family Gruidae; genus Balearica; species Balearica regulorum. Next base: position 19,266,687 of record NC_046194.1, read on the forward strand.
GAAATATTTTAGTTACCGTATGACTGTGGTTGGCAATTTAGATAACACTGAGCCTCCTGGCTTCTGCAAGCAAATTTTCTCAGAGCAAGAGAGTTCCAGCCTTCTTCCCCCTCACAACTTTATGTTATACTAGAAGAGGAACAACATTGTAAAGAATAGTTGTAATTTTCCATTTCACCTTCAACAACTATCTCTGTCTTCCAAGAATTTTCCTAACCTTTAGGAGTTGTCAGATCATCAATTTCAGCCTATTTTCAGTACCTGTAAATTGCATGACTGAGAATCAAGAATCAAGGTCCAGAAGATCAGTAGTATAATACTTAACTATTTGATGATTACATTTTGGCTCAGAGAATAAATTTGATCTGGTAGAAACAGTTAAAATACATTGAAGCTATATAGATAAACATAATTTTGCAAAAAGGTAAATATATGGCTAACATATTATTTGAAATTTGAATGTTTGAATATTAAATGCCTGCCTTTTTTCAGTAAACAATCAGATTAGAGTGCAATTATTATTAAAGGGATTTTAATCATGATTATTAAAATTATTACAGGTAATTAGAAAAGACATTAAATGTAAAGATGAAGTCATCTTCAAAAGAATAATATTTTTCCAATGTGTTTAAACTATGCCTTTATTTCTATTAACGAGGTGCATAATAATGACTCTGGCCATTTGAAAAGCTAAAAGTCTGTAATTGAACAATTATTAGTGTCACACTGCCTAAGGGCACTATTTGTCAAGAGATTTATATGATGGGCAATTATATCCACTCAGCCTTGAAGGATAGATAATATTATCTTCTGACAGAAACAAATTACCCTTTATGTTTAATTTAAAAAAAATTTAGAATTTTAGCTTCTCTATTTTATTATTTAGACCTTCCATACTAGAGTCTTGGAGAATAACTTTTTTTCCACTATAAAGCATTATGAAATTCACTAGGGTACAGTATGGAAAAATTGCCAGTGTCAATTCCTGACATTAATTATCCCACCAAAGGAAAAAAAATAATAATAGGGAATATCTTTAATTCATGTCTTTTTCCTATTATGTTTTGTTTAACTTTCATAATGTATACAATTGCATACGTAATCCCTACTGAAATACAGAAGTAGCCTAATGAACACATAAACGTTCTTCAAATCTTTGCACATATTTAATTACAAACTCATTTATTCTTTATTACTTAAATGAGTCTTTAACAGCATGGCATGCTAAAAAAAACAGGGCCAAATCTTAAAGGAGGCTAAAAAGTGCTTTAAAAATATAAATGTAATGACTTCTAAATGCAGAAGATTTTTCTTTTGGTTTTTTTGTTGTTGATTTTTCAGCTGAGACTAACTAAACTCAAGGAACCTGATTAGACCATGACTTGAAGGAGAAACACTTAAGTAAAGGAGCTTCAAACCCTCTGGCAGGACACTGATCCAGAGCCGGAAGGATACTATAAAGTAACAAAGGCAGATAGGTATATTTTTTTCCTCTGTCTACCTAAAGTGAAGAGTGATTAGTTCTGGAACCATTCATTAAGCCTTCACATTGCGTGCTTTAACTACTGCCTGTCCCTGGAGAGGTGAACTGCAAACTGGCAATCTTGCAATAGATTTTTAGATCAGAAAGGTCTATATGTCTCCTTAAAACATTTCCAACACAGATAATCAACTTAGAACTTACTTGGAAGACCAAAACCCACCAATACAGTCTGTCACAATGAGAGCAGAGAGATCTACAGCATTACAAACATCATGTGTTTTACTGGGGAGAAAACCAAAATCGCAATATAAACAGCCCAGCCATCCTTTTGTGGTAGACAGGGTAGTATGCTAGCAGTGCACTGGCTAGTACTAACATTGTTTACTGTAATCATGAGCTACATATAATTAGGAAATTAAATTAGCTGTTACATCCAGACTACTATGACTGTTCACATTCACCAGAAGATAGGAAAATTGCTAGCCACATATTAAGAAGCAGAACTGAAGTCCCACTTCATGCATAAAAAGTAATCTTTTCAAGGGAGGATCTGTGATCTGCCACTCATTATCTTTGGCCACCGAAAAGAATTAAGAACCAAGGCTGTAAGTTCTGGTTTTAGAAGTCTTACTCCACATGCTTCACTGACACATCGCTATTATCGAAGTCTGAAATGCTCTTCACTGTTATTATTTGTGTTAAATAAAACACAGTGGTAAACACTTCATTCTTTTCACAAATTCTCTTTCTGTCAGCCCAACCATTATTGTTTTCTTCTTGTCAGTTTCAGCAAATAGCCTCCTAAAAAGCTATCTGCAACTTAATTAAAATACACATTATTAATGTCATGTTTATATGGAAAATCTTTGGCACAATAAGTAGCCTCTAGCTTTTGAAGTAACTGCAATTAAGTCTGTCAATATGTAGTAGTTGCTGAAATACATGAAGAAAACAAGACTAAGTGAAGCAATTTGACCTGCTTCAACCACCCCCGCAAAAAAGGCATTTCACAGAACATTTGATCTAGAAAACTACCCATGGATCAATTATAAGAAACTGTCAGTTGTGCAACGTAATGTATAACTGAAGGTGCTAGATAATTTAAAGCTCATTTTCTTTACAGAAAATGGGTAAAATCCTGTCTCAATGTGAATACATGGGAACTTTAACACCACGTTCAATAAAACCATAATTACTTGGTGGTACAGAAGTAATCCTAATTTAACTACAGCATAAGCAGTGGCTGCTCCACAAATATCTAGCCAGATGAAAGCATCCCAAATTCCAAGGGTAATCCTTTGAAAGGTCTGTTGGTATTGTAGGTTCCCCTGCTGCCACCCCTCAATTTCATGACTGCTGTCTCTAGTTTGATCTGGAGAAAGCTCAGCCTTTCTCCCTGGATGCCAAACATCATCACAGTTCTCACATGATCTTCTGCCTCTGAATCACTGTAAGGGGCTGTGAAAACTTCTATTGAATAAATTTTCAAATTTTATGCAAAAGAGTGAATTTTCCACTTACCATTTAATCACTTTTCATGTTCAGCCATGAAAAAAACCCACAACCGATCACTCTTTCTGTTCAAATATTCTAAAAGAACACGTAGGTTTAAAGAAACAGGTATGAAATTGCCCCAAAACCCCACATTAATTTGCAACTCTTTTAACTTCTTGTAGTTACCAGTAACAAATGTGAAACTTGATTGAAAATCTTTTGTTGTTGTTTCCTTACTGGTACACTTGACAGCACACTGTGCCTAACATACATTTGTACTTCCCTTCCCATGGAACAGGAACCTTGGGGAGGTGAGATGGAGCAAAGCCTCAGGAGGTTTTCTTTCAATTTGGAAGTAGCAGGTGGAGAATTCAGAAGCTGAGAGGTTATGTCACAGCACTGGGGAAGGTACAGGCAAGTGTGTGTGCTCAGACAGCTGGGGTGGAACCAATTCAAGAAGCAGATTCAATTCAAGAAGTAGATTCAAGCGGTGGACTTCTAAACATGTTTGATTTAGACAGGTGTTAGAGAGCCCTGAAAATCAGGGATCTTTCTCTTTTAGCTCAAAAATACCTCTGAAATATCACTCAATAAGAAAATTGTCTAATATAAATATACATTATACACACATACATACAAATATATATAAAAGCATCAACCTATCAGTATAAACATTATCAACATGAACAGGCCAATCAGCGCCACTCTTCTGGTAAACTGCGCATCTCACACCAGTTCTGCCATTTGCAAGTTTGGCTTTTTCTCCTTTCCTCTAGCAAGAGTAGATAAGAAGATATTTCAAGGTTTGAGTCTCTCCTTGTTATAATGAACGAGGTTAGGAATGAATAAAATACTTTCCCACCCCCTACAAAGTGGGATCACGTAAGAGGGGCAGGTGCACCTAGGCACACATGATGGGAAACAACCAGAGAGACAGGAAGAGGAGACGAGGCAGTAGTTAATAGGCTATTCTTTTAAAGGTCCTAATAGATAGCGCCGTCTGTAGCAGAGATGAGGTTTACCAGCCACATCTGAAGGAGAGGTTACAGTGAAGGTGAGGTGGGAGTGGTGCATAACTGCCCTGTAAGCTCATGAAATGTAAGTACCATGGCAAGGTGATAGGAGCACACTCAGAAGTGCAGCAGCCCTGCTGAAAGCATATGTCTGACAGGTCTATGAAAAAGAACAGGTTTTCTTCATCCTCTGTCTTGTGAGTGCCAACAACTAGCTTTATGGTTTTGAACTTCATAAAATAGTAAACATTATTAAAAGTGTAATTATTATGCAATTTAGACTGAATAAAGTGTTAAACCACTGGCAGAAAGTCATTTAAATAGAACATTTTAGAAGCAGATCCAGTGTTTCAATTTTTTATAAAAGGTGTTTGAAACCTGGCTTTTACTATTAAGCTTTTGTTATATTGAATTCCCATACTGATCTGGGTGAAAACAAACACCAAAACATCCACTATTGTCTGGGAAGGAAATTCCAACAGTTAATTGGCTCATTTGTTAATACATATATATCATAATAACTGTACCAGGAAGAAACCTAGATTGCCTACTAAAATTTTACATGATTTTATATTGTATCTGTTACTCCACATATCTACAAACACAGGATGGAGAAAAGACTTATCATTCATAGTGACCAATTACACCTTTACTCACCACAATCCCTTTATTGCGACGTTTAAAAATATTGTATTTAAGGCGATTCTCAATTATTGAACAAAATAATAATTGTAGAATTTTTTTTGTACCCTCAAATAGAAAGCTTATTGCTATGCAACATGTTTGAAGTTAATGCAAGATCAGAAGCAGACAAATGCATCCAACCTCACTAAATAGCCACATTAGCAGGATGTTTCCAATAAAGATAATCAAAACTGTAAGCATTTAAACAGTGTTAAAAATAAGATGCAGAATTTTATATCCAGTGAAATGCCTCGTGATTCCATTAGCACTCTTGTTTCAAATATTTTCAGACTGAAGCCTTGCCTACACTATAATTTTCATCAATGCTATCCGCGATGCACACCTGCGGCAACTGCAGGTCCCAGTTTTTCTGATACAGATAGAGCCAGATGCAAAATTATAATGACACTCCAGGTGCCTTCTATAACAACAGACATACACAAGTTTTGAGAAAGTGTGAATGCAATGAAAAGTCAGAAAACTTAGGAAAGTCATAATCTCTTCAAAGTTGCAAAAAACAGGAGTTTGGATTTCCTGACATGAATATTTAGGAATGGACAAAACATCCATGAAACCCCGCCCTATGAAAAATACCCAAAGAAACTCAAAATACATGTTTTGACTCAATGTTTTCTTCAAGAACAAACTTTTGCAGCACATTAGATGAAATTCTAGACCCAGTGAATACAATGACATAACTTCTACTGATTTCAACTGAGTCACAATTTCATCTCAGGGCCACTCACCCAACCATGGTCCTTGTCTTGCATTCCATGAGCTACTAATAGTGCATGTCAGTCTTCAGATGCATGAAGGATGTAAGATGAACCTTCCTCAGAGCAAAAATGTGGAATAAGACATTATTTACATCACAAAATGTAATGTAATTCAATTATGTTTTAAATACACTAATAAATGTTCAAGTACTATTTGATGATATGATATAATGCCCTATATTTCCAAATATGGGATAGGATTATGGGATTAGAAAAAGCAAATACCCCAGATGCCTCTAAAAGGACAGAATCAGTGCTATATTAGTTCACAGTTGTATTACTGTTCTATGCTTTTTGATTATAAGAACAAGAACAGCAGACCATTTTATAATGAAAAATGAGGTGATCTCTGTGAAAGAACAGATGATTACAAAAACAACTTCTAAAATTTCCTGGTTTATATCCTTTATGCTTCATCTTGCTGGTTTATGTCCTTTCGTCTTTATATTCAGACATGGGAACAAGAATCACTTTGTAATGTGTTTGCCAGGTAAGGGGAGAAAACCCCCATGAATGTGGATAGGACAAAAAAACAGAGATTAAGGTAAATAAGAAAATTAATCCTAATTAACTGGAGATGATTAAGCTTATCAGTGTAAGTCCTAAGATGTTACCGGAGAACAATTTCAAGTGGGAAGTAGAAAAAGAATGAATGTCACACGTTTTTCAACATCTACTGGCTGAACATAGGCCAATATTATTAAAATAACAGTAAATTAATTATGACAATTTCTATAAACTTGAATACTGTAAAATGTAAGAGTTCAATCCACAAAATACATCTTGCTAGAGCCTATTTTTCACTAACAAAATGTTGGATCAACATTTCATTGCAAATAACTAATGGATATTTATATGTGATGAAGCACAAACGCAGGTTTCCCTCTATTCTCTGTTAGGAATTCCATTTAACTACAAGAATCATTAAAAACACAAACCCCCAAATTATTGAAATTGCCTAGGTAAATAAAGTCATCATAAATCAGAACAAAATTAAATATTCAAGCACACACTGAAATTATTATCCAAGACCAATTCCAACAAGCTGCCTCTGATTACTGTAGTACCCACTTAGGAAAAGTCTAGCTAAAATCAGAACTGCTGAGAGTGAAAAGCTCCTTTGCCTGCAACATGCAGAAGCTGGTATCGACCTAAGTGCTGCATTCCCAAACAACTTCAGTAGGAACTTAGAAAGAATCCTTAAAAACTGACTTCAGATCTCTTTTTTTTTTTTTTTCCCCCTGTCAGAGTGCCTGGTTACAGATGTCCAATAGTAAAATACAAGTTACAACTTTAAAGTTTCATTTTCACTGGTAAGAAAAAGTAGAAAAGCTTTCAGGAGAAACCAGGTATTTCGCTGTTTTATTAAATGCTCTCTTCAAAGACACCTTCACAAGAAAGCAAATTCCAAACTGTTTTCATACCTTGAAAAACCTACATTAAACATTTGTTCACTCTGCCAGAGGAGCAATACAGATAATATATATCTTAAAGAATATATGAATGGCCAGACATTCACATTTGCTAAGTATCTGCTATTGTCTATGGGAGCAAGATAGACTTTTTTCACATTCCAGAAATGTTTACATCTCCTCCCAATAACAAATTAGTACAAATGCTTCTTACAGAATACAATACAATCTTAATATTTCCTAGAAGGAAGACAGGAAAATTATAGGCGTTACAATATTTCAGACCAAGGAATGATTTGACTGAAGTGACATTTGAGACGCAAAGACTGCTTCATGTCTCTGAGCTATAGGTCTACTTCTATTTTGGGGCTAAAGCTCTATGCTATCAATAGTCATAAAGCCCATCCTAACACAAAGCTATGAAATTACACTAAGAAACTTTTCAAAAGTGCTAGTCTCACAATCCAATGAAAAAAGGAAGTAGAAACACTTTGGAATGCTACATACATGGAGCCCAAATGTAGGCAGGTAAATTAGTCTATTCACATACACACACACATAAAATAGTATCTACCTCAGTGTCACTGTAAGAATGAAAGCAAGAACCGTCAAGTATACAAGAACCTCATTGCAGTAATAAGCACGCTGAAAAGAAAGGAAAAGCAGGACTAATTGTGGGGAAAAAACAAAACAAAACACAACAACAAACCAAAACACATTAAAAAAACCCCAAACCGCCAAAAACAATACCCTTGGACCTCCACACACAGAGAGAGAAAGGTCAGGCTTAACGAGACAATATCCCCGTTCACTGAATTATCCTCATCGCTCAGGAGGTAGAAGGGGATCAAACATGTTGTGTGCTGACAAGCACGTAATTGTAATCTTTTGAAAAATTTGGTATTTATTGAATAAATAACCTGAATCCTTCCTTACAAGTAGAAAAGATTGAGCAAAGTTTGTTCTGCATTATCTAGGATGTATTTATAAGCCTCCAAAAGCATCTAAAATATGGACAACCTGAAAGCCTTGAGGCTCAACAAAGGTTACCAGCATTATGGTGACTGACAAGAAAAACTGGGGCTATGAAGGGAGGTTTCAGGCTAGAGGAGGCAGGCTGCAAGAGAACAACACTAAACTCAGATCAAATTGATACACAGGACATCATTAACTAGTGAGATATTTTTCAAACTTCTTCATAAACTTCAAACTTCTTCATAAATAGGTAGTTATTCAGAAAAGGACACAGTTGTCAGTGAAATTCCAAACGTTCTTGTTCATGTACTATATAAATGACACCTTTTATAATTCAGCATAGGCAGGGCTAAGTCTGGATTGTTTTTCTATTTAACTCTCTGATGTGACTGACCTTTAGATTAAATTTGCTGGAATATATTTCCCATTAATATTAAATGACACCCAAAAATTTACCTCTGAACTCCAGATTTAGATTTCCTTGGGCTCTTGATTATTTCTGTGCTCCAATTATTTACTTAGCCTACTAATATAAAGATACACAAACCAATATCATGACCAGCCTACCAATTTCAAAACTGGCTGAATTTGAATTAAAAACATAAAACGTAACAGTACTCTGATAGAGAGAATAAAAACCTCATTCATTTCTCATCATTAGTTCAAATAATTTCCTGCCTTTTTATCTGCAAATTATTGAGTGTGTTTTCTAATCCTGAAGAAGGTTCCTTTCCTTGTTACCAGAGGTAAACACGTACATGTGTGAGCAGCAGAACTAATGAAGCCTGGTTTCCAAATCTCCATGTGAAGTTTCTGACGTTTAATAAAAGGAAAACTAATTAGCTTTGGGGTTAATAAGTTAGGATATTAATAGGGCCTTTCTCCTCCACCCAGAAACCTGTATTCAGAAATTAACACTTTGATACTTCCAAGCCTCTGTTACACATAAAAAAATTGGCCAATGAGTCAAAGAACCAAATACATACAGGGTGATTGAAAGGCCCTATATTTTGGGAAGCAGAGATAAAAATAAAAAAATCTCTTTTTTTTCATAGCAGGGGGAAAAAAAAAGCATTTCATCAACCGCATAAATAATATTGAAGACAAACATGTTATTAAATGTTCTCCAGCAAAACATTCACAGCCCTTGTCACATATTTCCTCTTAACGAATAAATATGCATGTGATCAGTGTGACAGAGGACAGCATGATACAGCTTCTGAAGGAAGTCCTAACACTGCCACCAGTATTCCCTTAGACATTTCATCCCACAGACGTCAGCAGAGTGAGCGTATGGAAAGAAAGGATGCCAACAAAATGCTCATGAGTACATGTAGAGAAATCACTACAGCTGAAATGAGTGCTTACAGGCGTGCTGGGGAAGCATTCACATGGGCTGTCATTAACAGGAGGACAGCGCCGGTGGAAGGACCAGCTGTAGAAATTTGAAAGCTGTATCACTGGCCAAATCTGAGCACCCTGCCAGTAAAGCCTGAATGCCAGTTCCTCTAGTACCTGCGAAACTTCCAGCCTCTGTGGCATTTTGACACTTATTTAGATGATACATGCAAACTGAAATCTACGACTCTGTAGAAGTCAGGAGTCTGAATTTCACAAACATGGCACACGGTATATGCAAAAATGCACACAAATAAAGGATTTTATACTGAATTTCCCTAAGAATATCCGTTGGTTCATTCTGTTTTACAGAAATTGAAAGTTAAGCCTCCTAAACATGTGAGGTATTTATCCTGGTCGTTTTATTGAAAAGAAATAACAGCTCAGCCCGGTTGTTCATCTTGACAGAAACCTTGTGTCAGATGAAACTTTGGGTAGAGAAGAGGAGAATATAGCTCATCCAGCATCTAATCAGTACCCCCAAACTGACAACCTAATTCCTTATAAAAAGACAAGTACAGAATGCTGCATACTTATTTCAACAATACACTTGTCTCAGTACCAATATATTAGCTTTAAAGTGGTATTTTAGAAATTATTTATACTGTCTTTTAAAAGAATAGACTACACCTTATTACTTGCATACAAAAAGCGCTCTGCTTTGTATTTTCTGTACCTAGCAATAATCTGAGGACACAGAATTGTTCATAAAATCCCTGGAAGCTAAATAGCTATGTTTGAATTATCACTGTGTTTAGGTTTTGGTTAAGCAAATGAATTTCATAAAAAACCTTAAACCAATTGATTTTCCCCCTATAGAAATCGGTCTTACAATGCATTTTTATGGTGGACCTTAGGCACTGAATCACGATTAGAGAATCGAGCAAGCATCAAAACGTTCACAGCACCACAAGCTATCTTCTTCTCCGTTTCTGATTCCTAGACAGTTATTACTTTTGACAAAGAATTACAGAGAAATATTCCTCTAGGTTTTTGAAAGTAAGGAGACATTCATTATTAAAATAATTTTTTACCTTGGTAAGAATTTTGTGTCAGAAATGTCCATTCAGGGAGCTTGGGAGGAGATGAGACACATACACTGCTGGACTTTATGTATGTTATAGCAGAGGTTCTAAAGATCAGCCAGTTTTATTTTTTTAACTCATTATTTATTTCAACTTTTTTAACCTTTGTAGTGACTGCTGATGAACTTCACATAGTTTCATTGTACAAATAATCTACAGAAATTGTTGGCTGAAAAGCTTGCTCTGTTGTAGCCACAACTTGTAACTTGTACCTTCGTAGTGGAATACATTCGTATATGCACACTATTATACTTTTTTCTATTTGGTAGCATGCTGCAGATCAAAAATCATTTAATTGAAATTTTGTAGCTTATGTTGTCAAATTATTTATTTTTTTTTCAATCTTATTTTAATCTCTGATCTGAAAACAGTAAGAACTTAAGGATATACATATATATTTCAAGTATTTGGTAATATACTTTTTTCCCTTACTATTCTTACCAAAGGTTAGTGGTAAAGAAAAAACAATGAGAGACTTATTATTTCAGCCGACTGCTAGATGGACTAATCCAAACAGTTGTTTCCCAAAATGGCATTAAATTTAGTTGATTCACTTAGAGTGTGCAACAATGATTTTGATAGAGGAGGCATGAGCCAGAACTAAGTAATCTAAGAAAACATCAGGTTCTTTTACAAGAATAAGTTATAGCCTGATACATAATACCTCAAGATTCGATGGTAAATTTTATTCACAATAAGTGTAGCTATTGGATCATTTACATGACTGATACTGAAAAATGGAACCAACTGCACTTGGGATGAATGTATTAAAGTCTCATTCTAAATAGGTTAATGGACCTGTTTTTTGAAAGTTAGTTAATAACACTCTCAAAAATCACACTCTAACTTCACAGTATTGTTTTTCAGCTATTGCTAGTAAACAGTTTAAGAAAACTGTTCTACTTTAAGTGAGTGTTTTCAGATATAAAAAAAACCCCACATTAAAATAAAATGCCTTACATTCCTTACAGCCCTTACAAAGGTTTGGCTTCTTGGTTTTTTTAATCTGGAGAAATTTCATATTCATAACATAATAGGCACCTTCACATCACAATCCTATTAGAAATAAGGCTTTGATTTGATTCATGTGATTTCAAATCAGTGTGCTCTTCCATGTAAGATAATGTTGGGATGGGTTTTCCTCTGCTGTATCCATTTCTGCAGAATGGGCTTTTACTATGCTCAGTTACAGAAATCAGGAGCCCTGTACCCCATATCAAAACAGTTTATGCGAAGAAAGGAGAAATAATTTCTCAGGATTTTGAAAGCTACTTGTAGATACACAAGGCTGTCAGATGTCTCATCATAATGAATGTGATTATGATTCTGCCCCTCTTTTTCCATCACTTCATGACAGAAAGAAACTGAATATCACAAATAAGGAGAAGACCTCACTATATTGAATCTGTCATTTACAGGTATATAGATTTATGCAGTAATACCGTAAAACTGAAACCCTTATTTTACCCTTGAAATGTGCTTTGATTCATTACACTACATTTCAGAAAGAAGTGCAACAACTGTTTAATCCAGTAGCTATTCATATTACGCTAAAGTGCAGGAACATTTAATGTGTACTAAGTAAAGAAGGAGCACAAAATAATGTAAAGAATACTAAAAAAAATTAACCTTGTATTTTCTTAATCTGTTTTTGCAGGGAGGTGGGAGTAAGGGTAAAAGGTCATTACAGATATGTGGTCCAAAAATACAGTCAAAACTAGATTTTAGACTGAGATGATACTCTTTTTTAGACCAGCAGGTTTGGAAAAAGCAGACAAAATTTCTGGCACACAAGTCCTTTTTCAGAGCTGAAACAAAATGAGAAAATTGTAAAGTGAACTGTAATTAAGACATTAAGAACAATTGCTTGGGATTTCATTAGATATGTATTAGACTATCCAGGAGAAGAGGAAGGTGTACCTGAGGAGTCAAAGACACTCAGTAAGGAGGAGAGGTGGTTGCCTTCCAGGGGAAAAAGCTACGTGTAATTTGCAACTTGTGGAACACTGTGACATTAATGGGGGGGCTGGGGGTGGAACAGGACTTGCAGGTTATAATGAACCAGAAAAACAGTATCTCCAGTGAGTTCATAGTTTTTGATATTTACTAAGTTATGAATATGAGTTTCCAGACTTATCTTTCAAAAGTATTTTGTAGGTCATTCTTTAATTAAGTCAGAGCAGTCGCTTCCAACTTGAATTTTGCTTTGAAGTTTCCTGCTTCTGTTTCAGACCTAAAGAACTACTTTTGTGCCTGAGAGCTTATCTGTTTTTTTTTCCAACTATACTTAGTCTAATTAAAGATGTTACCCCTACCTGTAAATCTTCTCTTAATTAGCAACTTCATGGATTTGCTGATGGCAAATGCAAGAGTGGATCACTCCACTGCTATCGAACCAACAGGGAATTAAAATAAGCACGCTGAAATATCATTTCCTCTTTAAAAAAAAAAATGCAGTAACACCTTTTCCTCTCTAACAAAACTATGGCTGCAAAATGCAGCCCTCCAAGAATGGAATGTTCTTGTTGAGGTCTACGAGAATAGCTATCTCATGCTGTAGTGGTTGCTGAACAACAGAATTTCTGTGTCTATGGCATGCAGGTGTCAAATGAAAAGACAAGACAGAAGAACTGACACCTGGAAAGAGTTAAATTAAAGCTGAATTAATTGAAGAATAGTATGTTGTTAGTGGAACAGGACATAAAATAGCAATGTTGTTGGAAGAGACGGAGGGAGAGTAAACATTGAGTTGATTGGCATACTGTTAAAGAGGGTAGGTCTCCATGGCCAGTGCATATTCCCTACAGAAGTTATATATTCCCTACAGAAGTTATATAGGAATGCCAATCAAATACAACGTTTTCAATCTCCTGGGATTTAAAAATTTCTACTGAAGCATTTATCTGCTCTGCCTTTTAAAGTCAAAGTCAGAAGACTCAAAGGGCAAACTAAGCAGATGGGACACTGTGAGTGAAGCAAGAAATAACTTAATTGTTTGTTGAAGCATTGTACATACAATGATGTTTAAAGATTTATGCTGGATGTAAAGGGATAGAAAGGCCATCGAGCTCACCTGAGAAATTCTACATGAAAGAGAACCTTCTCCACCTACCTTCCAAGGAAAAAGGAAGAGTGAATAAATCTGAGAACAGCAATTTCATAATTTAATTTTCAATTTCCTACAGAAGCTCTGAAACTCTCTGTGCTAACATACCACTGTTGGGTTTACTACAAAGCAGGGGGAGAAACATACAGATGCTCCAAATCAATTATGAAATTGCAAAATAACATGGTATGAAACTTCATGAATATTTTGAAGTAGTTGTACAGAAGACGCAATGTATCAAGGCTTTAGCTACTACTTTTTGTGAGAAAAAAACCCAAACTCTTAAACAGTCAAAGAATAGAAAGATAAATAAGTATAT